>NW_005054319.1:4229087-4240209 GCF_000277835.1 Geospiza fortis | reverse complement strand
CAGGAATCCTGCCTGGATCTGGCAGGACAGGGCCTTGCCTCCTCCAGCTCTTGAGGAGAGCTTTGTCCTGTGTTTGAGAAATGCAGTTGAGATTACAAACAGCAGGATGGTTAATGATCTAAAAACTGAATGCCATTTAATGTCTGAAGAAAGAAAATGTGAAATTCTATTGCAAGGCTGAAATTCAGATAGGGTTTGAGCCAAGAGATTCTTAAGTGACCTTTGGATGTGAGATTATTTACACAGTATAGTACAATGTGACCTGGTCCCATCTTTCTGCTTAAAAAGTGGTCAGATGTTGCTTTCCTTAAGCCAATTATGATTGAGAATCTCTCCTAGTAGAGGTTTATTCATAAGATAGCAGCCTCACACCAATCATTGGTACAGCTTTCTCCAGGACAGAAAAGTAAACAGGCCTGTGTCACATAGGGGATACAGCTCTCCCCTTTCCCAAATTAGCCAATGTCCCTGGACACAAACACACATGCATGAGCTCTTTCAGTAAAAATATTTGCTTAATTCATTTTCCTCAGGAAAAAAAAAAAAAAAAAAGAAAGCATAAATGTGTTTGTCAGGGTTGTTTCTTTGGTGTCTTCTAGTTCTGCCTGAGTCCTGAGGAGTAAATCCAGATTTATCTTGCTGCTGTGTGATTGGTGTCTGAGGCCTAGCAAGTTTGTCTAGAATGAGAAGAACATGAATACCTCAAAGGACCACGAGCAAAGTATTTTATTTTTGGGGCCCTATTCTGTTCCTCCTAGTGGTTCATTGATGTTAATTGAGGTTTCTATTGATGAAACTGATGTAAATATACATTTGCATATGTTTGTAAAGTCATGCACGACAATAACCCCTAAGTAGTTACCAGTTAATGTTGAGCGGCTACAGAGAGCCACTTATTAGAGGGCTTTCTGCCATTTCTTTGCATTGTATGGTTATTAGAACCATTAATAAATTAAATAAACTTATACCTCGTGGTTATTGGTGACTAAGGAAACACAAGCAAACCAGCTGCTACTTTAACCAGGCACTTTTGGAGCAGGCTTTGAAAATAAAGGAGGGCTTCTAACTGCTGGCTGAACTGCAGGCTGTGATCCATGGAGAGCTGGCAAACCACATGGTGCCGACTCCTCTCTTCTGGTTGCATCTGTGTGTGTCTGAGCCCTTTGTTCCAGGAGAACTCAGAGCTCTGTAAAAGCAGCTGGAAATGAGGGAGACAGCCTGTGCACCTCTGCTGCAACCTGCTGCTTTTTGAAGACTCATAGTCCCCATTTTCTTTCTTAAGAAGTGACTCCTCTAATTGAAGAAGATAGGTAAGGCTAGGCTCATCTGCACCTTGAAGCAGTTTGTGTTTTCTGTGTTTGAGAAACTTAATTTTTTTTTCTTATTTAGTCAATAGGTTGAAAAGATAAAAAGGGGAAAGCAAATCAAATCTTGACTTCAGAATTTTAGAGCTGGCAGGGAAACAATTTTTTGCATGTCTGGTTGAGTTTCCAAATTTAGAATTTGGAAAAATATTTGCCACTCAAAATAACAGTTCAAAAATCATTAAGAAGAGCCATGGAGAATGTAATAGATAACTCCATTATCGACATCATGTCATAATTAGGAAATTCATGAGACTTAAAGAATCCTGTGCTTTCAAACATTGTCCTGTTCAGACTGTATTTTCTTACCAATTTCAAGTCAAATTAGGTTGTTTGCAGTGCAAATTACTGCCTGAAAATTGATTTGCCTTTCTCTGTGCCATTTATCAAGTGTTAAAGGTGACCTGCGGTTGCAGCGCTGTCCAATTATAAGCTGTATACTCTAAAAAAGCAGTATAGAGAGTAAATGTGTAGTACTTCTGCTAGGTAATGTAGCTGTATCTCAATTTTATGTGTCTGTTGTGGACCAGATAATATGCTAAGATGAAGACTTCTGACAGTACTTTGCCATAGGCTGCTGCTAATTTGTCTGTATTTTCACAAAAACTGCTGCTTTAGGTAGCTTTGAAATTTTTTTTTCTCTGTCTCTTTGAAGGAAAGTATTCTCTTTGTCAGTTGGAAATTTTGTCTTTAAAATTAGGTTGGATTTTTAAATTGGAAGCACAGGAGTCAATGCTGGTACTTATTAGGAGAACCAAAGGAGTTGTGGTTCTGTGGGTGATGTGGACTTGGTACAGAACTGAACTACTTTATTTTTAAAAGTCTGTGAAGTATCCATGGCAAAGTATGGACTGACCTTCCTTAGGAGAATTTTTGTTTGTAGGTTTTATGACTGTGCTGTGCAGTTCATGGTTGGTAGGTGTTGTACACACTGCCCAGCTGAGTGCCTCTGCTCCTGCCTGTTATTCCTTACCTGACTCACCACAGCAAAATGAAGTTGATAAGAAAGTACTACAATTTCGGCTCTGCCCTCCTGCCTGGCTGTGAAAATCACCTGAATTAAAGTTTCATGCTATGGCTTTCAGCCAAGCTGGAGTGCAGAACTTTAGGGACTTTTTCCATGTGTAAGGATGAAACAAAATGTAGAGGTTTGGTTCTTCCAAATTTGAGCCCAGAGCTTTGGAAGAAATAAAACTATTTTTATTTAGTTCAGGAACTAAGTAACGTTTGTGGGAGTAAAAGGAAAGGGAGAAGGATGAGAATAGCATCATTGTAGCCTCAGTGCATTGAAGTTGCCAGCAGTGAGCCGGGGTCAGTGCTGGGACACATACATTGATACATTTCCTAAAGTCTTAAAATGCACAAAGTGGTTCAACTGTCGTGCTTATCTGTCCCCTTGCCCTGTTTTTGTTTGTAGTTTAGATGTTTCTCCCGTCCCTTCATAGGCCTTTGGTTTACAATTTAAACCTTGCCTAGTCTAGTCTAGCCTACTTTTACTTGAAAATTAGTTTAATCTTGGGTCTAGGGTGGGTTTCAGGATATCACAACTATTCTAAAGATTCAAAAATCAGCGAGAGTATTGAAAGCCTTAAAAAAAATTACAGCTTTGGGGTTGAGGAGGTAAGATTGACAATGGCTTATAAGAATTTCTCAAGTATATTATATGTATTTATGACAGTATATCCAGGTCCAAATTTATAGCTGTTATCAATAATTAATGTTTCTTATATGCTGGTTGGTTTTTAGTTTTGTTTTTTTTTTTCTGTTCCCAGTTACTTGCTCAAAGAAAATAGCATGCTAAATAATTTAGCCTAATTATACTCTGTAGTATCACTCTGTTCTGTAATTTGTCCAGGTGGATTTCTTTGTCCTGTGGGTTCTGTCCTTAGGACAGCTTTGCTTGCTGGGAGATTTTATTGGCAAGTTGTGATGCCCACAAGCACACCTGGGATGAGCCCAGAGTTCTGCTTCAGCTGTCTGTGCAATGTGGTTGTAGTTCAAGAAATGTCAAATGTATTTTTTTTCCTTAACTTTGGGAGGTAGTTTGTTTGTGGGGGTTTGTTTTTGTGTTGGTTTTGGGTTTTTTTGGGGGGTGGTGTGTTTTGTATGTGATACTTGCAGCTTGTGTTTTACAGCTCTACAGCCTGCAGGTTTTGAGGTGGTTTATGTTCCCTGTACTGTACTTGGGCTGTTCTGTAGGTGGCACATGAGGCTCACCTGGCAGACATTTCAGATATGAAATCTGTAAACCCCTTTCTAATTGTTACTGTTTCAGCCATTCTTGTACTTCAGAGGTTAAATTCCTTCGTCTGGAGCAGTTTATTCCATGTTCCTTAAGCTGGAGTGAGAAAGGACTTCAATAGCCATAGCAGATTGCCTTCTCCTAATTGCTTTATGGTGCTGTTAATAAAAGCCTTTCTAGAAATATCTCTGTATAAAGGGACAAGGATTTTCAGCCTCTCCTACAGAGTATTTTTCCCTCTTGTTTTTTGAAGAAGACTTGCATGCTTAGCTGAACAGATTCAATTATTTTCGCCCTGGATGACTGAAAACAAGAATAATTGGAGTAACAAGACAGAGGCACAGAGGAGGTTGTTTTGTCCCCCTGCTGTGACACACCACCACATCAGTATTATGGAGCGATGCTTCACCTCAGCTTTCAGAAGCTTTTAGTGACTGACTGTGCAAAGCTTTTAGGCTTCTAACTGTGCTCTAGTGCCTGAAGTTAAGTACAAACAAACATTTTGACATTGGGGCTTTGACCTAGAATTGAAAGTTGCTTTGAAGATGCAGTGTAGATGTCTGACATTTTATCTCACTTCTCTTCCTTTTTAAAATTTTGTTTTAGTACATTATATGTGGGTTTGATTGTTGATGTTTTTCTCACCATGTGGCCAATTGAGTCTGTGAATTGAATTGCCTTGTGTTTTAAAATCTGTGTATTCCTCTAAAACCCCATTATCAATGCCATCTTACCTTCTGCTTGTCACTGGGTCTGTTCTGTATTGCCCTTGTACCTTTGCAGCTATTCAGCATCTATAGATTGTACTGAGGCACATGACAGCATTCTCAGAACTGAAAGCTAATGCAGCCTTGCCCAGTGATAATACAGAACAGATAGCTTGCAGGTGATATTTTTGGAGATGACACTACCTGCTGTGAGTAACTTCTAAACCTTGTGTAGTGCCAGCACCTCTTCCAGTACAGGGTAACTTATGTTCACACTACTGAGCTATATGGGCTTAGAATTCTGTTTGTACAGCTTGGCAACTTGGATTTTGTCCTAATTTTGTGATCAACCTGCTTAAAAGTAAAGGATATATCCTTTCTCATCCTGGTCATCAAATGTTGCAAAGCACCTCATCACTTTCTGAATGATTAATTATTTCCTTTATCACTTTAGGTATTTCTGGGAAAAGCCAGCTTCTGTTTGCACTGGTCTTCACTACCCGTTACCTGGACCTCTTCACTTCATTCATTTCATTGTATAACACATCTATGAAGGTAGAGTATGCTCAAGAGTTAGAAAAGCTAGTGAGGATGCATGCAGAGTGCATAATGCCATTAATAAAAGCCATTTTTAATGGCCCACTGCACCAAAGCTCTAGATGGGCTTTGGATAAAGAGTGTGGAAGATGGACTCAAAATCCTACTTCTTTTCTGCACTCTACATGCAATTTTAAAAAACTGTTTATATCAGGATTGTGACATTTAGAACAAATGACATTTTGGTTATTGAAAGTACAAGCTTTTGGAAAAACGGTTCAGATAAACTGTATTTCTCATTTGAGACATTAAAGCTCAAGTAAATCTCCTTTTATTCACTACAAGGTAAAAATTAGTATTCAGAGTGCACTGCCAGAATTGCAGCTACTGTCTGGTCAGAGGCTGATGAAAAGTTGACATGAGTAAGCTGTAAGGAATGTAGCTTCTTTGAGTTATACCCCTGTCACTTGCCCACTGAATGCCAGTGAGCCTGAATTTGAGGTTTTTACTTGATCATTTCTGCAATTTCTGGTGCTGGGTACAAGAAAATAAAGCAGTGATCTGGGAAAGAGCAGTATGTTTATGTTTTTTTAATCCAATTCCTTTATTTTTTGATTTTATTGATGCTTTTCAGCTTTAATTTAGAGGGTAGTGTAACTTTGCCAAGAGGAAAGACTAAAATAATCAATAACACAAAATGGATGGATAAATTAGGGAAATAATACTGTTAAATAAAATAATGTGTCTTAAACTCACACTTGCTTTCCAACAAGTGAAATGTGTATGCTTAAGTTTTAATATTAACAGTCTAGATGAAGAGCTGTGGACTAAATAAAATATTCTTGAAACAGAAGTTTTTTCCATATTTAATTTCTGATTGGAAGTTACCATTAGGTGCACTAAAGGAGAAGGTAGGGGGTTTTTGCCATTAATTTATGTATTGGTTGTGATTCAGGACCATGAGCACATCTTTGTTCTGCAGCCCTCCTAACCAAAAAAGGAAGGAATGTGGAAATATTACCTTTCAAAATGGTAGCCTCTATTTCAGTTTCAAAGGTTATTGCTTAGAAACTGATGTATATAATTTTCTTTTCAGCCCATTACTGCAGTGTGAAGATGAAGCTGCTTGAGTGTCTGTCCCAACACAATTTTGTGTTATATTTATTTATGTGTAGGAGGATATAATGTTACACAGTTGTTCAGAACAGTTGAGAACTTGAGAGAACTTTAGCTGAGAAGTCGAGAGATGAGATTCTTGAGATGAAGAAGTTTGTAATGTCAGAAATTTGGATTCATTCACACTTTCTCAGTGTCTTCTATGACCATACCTGCTGTGATTTGTTTACACCCATAGTAAAGGTTCCCTGTATCCTGTCCTGTGGTTTATCTCCACTCAGCTGGGCTGCTTGTGTAGCAGAGCCTTTGGATTCTGAGCTCCTTAATACAGTATTTGTAGGATTTTGTCTGTGAGGAGAACATTTAGTGATTAATAGCATCTGCAAACAGTGGGATTTTTAATCTGTTACTTCTGTGTTGCAAAGAACCCTTTTTTAATGTGATAAATTGTTAGGAACATTTAATCTTTGTGCTGAAAGTGGCAGAAGCTAAAATATTTGTCTATTCTGCTGTACTGTGTTCACTCCAGGACAATGAGCTCTGTCCTGATGATGGCAGATTGACCTTTAGAAAGTCTTAGATTCTCTCTAGTTCTGTTTTCTCACCTGTAAAATGAAGCTTTTTGCTTATTCCACAGGGAATAGCTATAAAGTCTACTGTGCCATAACCCTTCAAAATGGTTAGGCATCAGCTCAGATTGAATTCTGGTTCATTGCTGCTGTCAGTCTTGTAGGTTTTGGGGCCTCTTGGTTGGTGAAGAACAGTGTCCAGTTGCCACTCTTCAGATTTTAGAGATGTTCAAAGGTCCAAAGGAAATCAGCTAACTTGTGATATGTTTAATGGTTATCTGAATGGGGATTATTTAATATTTATTTATTGCCACATGAGCCACACCATGCTGGGCTTTCTGAATGTAGAAGGGCCCCTTCCATTATTATTGTGTGTATGCACCTGCACATTTTTAACCTAAATGTTTGGGGCCAGTCCTTCCCCTGCAGTTGCAGAACATATATTCCTTCTCCAGTCACTTCCTTAGTTCTGGAAAGGGTCTTCACCTTTGGGCAGTCACTTCAACCATGGGCATGTGATGCCTTTAAAACAACAAAACCAGTAGGGCCCAGAATGGCTGGTTTTGAATTATTACTCTGCTGACAAAAGTTTAGCACCACCAACAGCCTTCAAAACCACATAAACAATGCAAAGAATCAAAAAAGACCACTCTTATTCATCTTAGTGCTTATTCAGGGAGTGTGGTTTAATCCTGGAACCTCTGTGGATTGTTTTGGGGTTGTTTCTTTCCTTGCCCTCAGCTTATCTACATCGCTTGCTCGTACGCCACCGTGTACCTGATCTACATGAAGTTCAAGGCCACCTATGATGGAAACCATGACACCTTCCGAGTGGAGTTCCTGATAGTTCCTGTTGGTGGGCTCTCTTTTCTTGTCAATCACGACTTCTCTCCACTGGAGGTGAGTTGATTGTGGGCGTGAGATGATATTTTTTTTGCTGAAATATTTAGAACCTGAGGATGAGCATTGTTAGCCTGACAAGTAAATGGTTGAAGGATGTCTCTGTTTAGTAGGTTCAGGCTAATCCTTTTCCTCAATGAATCTCTGTGGTGCAGATATCTGTGCAAATTTAAGGCACCTCAGGAGACCAGCACTGTTATCAGCATACATATTTTATTAAGCAGAAAACTCTGTTTTTCCCAGTACACTCTGATGGCTGTATTAATTCAGAATTCCTTTTGTTCTGTTTCTTAAAGAAGTCCCCAGGAATGCAGTTTGTGAATAGTTGGTGCCACCTGGTGAAAACAAAAGGAATTATACTACTACTTAAATTCTATAGAATTGCAAATGATCTAGACTATAAAAAAGAATTGCATTATATTTAAAATGCAGCTATGTGTTTAATTACAGAAAAATTATATTAAAAATGTCATTACAGAGAGTTCAAGCAGGTAATTTTTTCCTACAAAGTAGAGAGTAACTTTAAATGCTTGTTTTACGTGGACTGAGCTGCATTTTTATATTGGGGTTGAATGAATTTATTACAGAGTAAGGGAATTTGAATTGCAACACTTTGAGACATACTTCAAATTTTGTTCTGTGTTAACTCATTCTTTAAACAAATAGATAAAAATGGAAGAACATTAAGCAGGGGAAGGGACTTCATTTTCCCTGCAGCTTTCTCAGCAGGGAATCTGTAAGCTGCAGTTCATGGTAATGTGAACTGGGCGCACACAAGTTCCCTCACAAGTAAACCTGTGTGTGGCAGCTCAGCAGAGAGCTGGTTTGGAGAGTCTGCTGTCTGCCAGGAGAGTTCCCTCCTCCCATCCTCTGGCTGATTATGAAGCTTTCATTTAGTTTTTCCTGTATCAGGGAAAATTTGCCAAAATACTGGACCTCTATGAATAGATATTCATCCATCCATAACATTGTTAGAGAGTGAAAAGTTGAGCCAAGTCAAATATTTTCTGTCCTGCTGTTATCAGTAAGACAGTTAGATATACCTGTGGTTTTCTCCTTTCAGATACTGTGGACCTTCTCCATCTATCTTGAATCGGTTGCTATTCTCCCTCAACTTTTTATGATCAGCAAAACTGGGGAAGCAGAGACCATCACTACTCACTATCTTTTCTTCCTGGGTCTGTACCGTGCCTTGTACTTAGTCAACTGGATTTGGCGCTACTACTTTGAGGGATTTTTTGACCTCATAGCTGTTGTTGCTGGTGTGGTCCAGACCGTTCTGTACTGTGACTTCTTCTATTTGTATGTTACAAAAGGTAAGTAATACAGTAACTTCCAGCTTCAGGTTGTGGAATGTAGCAGTTAACAGCTTCATAGGGGTCTGCTACATCAGCATTAACAGCTCATTAATTCTGTGTGCAAATTAGTTCTGAAATACCCTTAATTTATCAAGTACACTTTCTGCTAGTGTGGGGCATTTCTGAGGATTTTTTTGGAGTATGGGTAGAATATAAATGTCTAAATGGTCTGATGAACTTTTGGAAAAACTTAAGTATGGCTAAATATATATTGCTATTGCCTTCCATGGATAAGCATGATCCTCCTGCTTCCCCTGACCATGCACACTGTTACATACAGATCCTGTGATACAGACACCTTTCTCAGTGGTTTAAATACCACCAAGAGTTGAAAGTTTCCATCATGTAACCACAAAGCTGTGTTATTTTTGTCATAATTCTTAAGAGGCTGTGGTGGGGGGCTAGTATGTCCTGTGAGGATGAAAAGTGGGAACTCCAGGGTGCCACAGGAGGGCAAGGTTAGAATTCTAGTTTTACCAGTATGTATTGAAAAGAGGCAGCCTAGGAGGACTGTCTGCAGTGGACCCATTTGGTGTAGAAGGTTTTGGTCCCTGGGACGTTTTAGCAGTGTGTGCTTCTCCTGCATCACAACTTTGTTTTGCTGACTGTTTTCTTTCCCACTCCTCCTTGCAGTTCTCAAGGGAAAGAAGCTCAGTTTGCCAGCGTAAGTGCCAAAACATCACCAGCATCTGTCCTGTTGGATGCTTGGACAGAACAATCCTTATCACAAGCAAAGGTGAAGATGCTTGAGACAGAAAGTCAGAAACACAGCTCTTTATAGTGCAGGTAGTCATCAGCGGCTCTGTAAGAACGGAGGAAAAACAACCAGCAGATTTCTGTTTGATGCATCTTGCCTTTATCTTTTTTATTACTATGTATAAAGATTTTTTACATAAAGAAACTTATACTGTATTAATAAATTCAGTGTATGGTTTCAATTGGAATAGTTCCAAAAGTGAGATTTTTGTGAGATTGTTTATGACCAGGAACAAGTGCAAACGTTTTTTTAATTTTCAAGATTTTCTTTGAAATGACTGATTTTTTTTCTTTTGTTTTTTTTCAGTGCACAAATATGTGCATCCTTGATGGATGGTAGTCATCTGTTCTTTCCCTTTGATTCAGTTTTCATTCCACTATATTTATTTTTTTTCCAAAAGGCGAATATATGTCAACTCTAAATCTGAAGCCACCGATGTTTGATGTGATGTGCTGGTGCCCAGTCTTTGTGCCATCTGCTGACATGGAGTTCCTTATTCAAAATATGTGCTGGTGCTAGAAGGGGAACAGTCACATTTTGAAGTTGTTCCCCTTCTAAAACAGACTGATGGCAAGAGGGCAATGAGGAAATCACTTGAGGCCACAAGGATGGGCTCTTTCTGTTCTGCCATGATGCCTGGGAAGGTAATCCCAAAAATGAAAGCACTTGGCAGCCCAGGTTGTGAGGGGTAAGAGATGAGATTGTGTTAATTAGTGGGAAATGTCTGTGACTGTGTTGTTTGTTCAGGAAGAGAAGGTTGAATATCTTGGATGTCCAGCCCTGCTCCACCATTACAGCTATGGGAAAGGGAGATGTGTAAGTTGTTGATTACAGAAATCTGTGGGTGATCATTTTAAACAATATCTACATTTTCTTATTAATGAATGCTTTATAAGCAACTTCCATGTTCAGCTTCAAGTGGTTTTCGATGTCACTTTTGGACAATTAATATTTTTTTTATAAACTTTTCAGAATCAGCAGCACCAGTTACCATTCTTCATCCTTTAAATGATTCCCTTTTTTTACTGAGCTGTTGCATGATTTATCCTGTGTTACCATCCTCAATAAACACTTTATGAAATGGTGAAAACATTTTGGGTTTTTTTCATTTTTTCATTCTTGAATGTGAAAGTTTTCTGTTTGCCTGGGACTGGATGAAAAGTTCCGGTGAGGATGAGCTGCCTAATGTCATTGCTGTATTGAAATAAAAAGTTTTTAAGGCTCTGAGGGGCATTATCACTGATGGAAGCAATGATGGCTGAGTTCTGGCTTGTTTAGTAAGACCTCAAGTCTTCAGCCTGGTGCAGAGGAGGGTTTGGTGTTTGGTTTTATCTGCACTTTAAGTTGCCATCAGTCTCTGCTCAGTGAGCGCTGGCTCTCATTGCTGGCCCAGCTGAGCGCTGTTCCTGCCTCCCTGCTCCGAGCCCCGCGGGAGGGAGCGCGGGGCCTGCCGCGCCTCGCGCTGTGACGTCATTCAGCGGCCCTATTGGAGCCTTGTTCTCGTAGTGTGACGTCATGGTGCAGTGACGTCGCGGCTCCGGTATACCCCGCCCACTGGGGCCGCGCAACGCA
>NW_005054319.1:4228513-4228786 GCF_000277835.1 Geospiza fortis | reverse complement strand
GCACAGCTCGGCGTCAGTGCACAGTGCACAGTGCGGTGCCCACGGCCCGGGCGCTGTGGGTCCGTGGCTCAGCTCGGGGTCGGTGCACAGTGCACGGTGCGGTGCCCGCGCTGCCGCTGCGCTCCGGGCCGCCCTCACCCGCCGGGCTTAATCGGCGAGTAGCGCTCGGGTGTTTTCGTAATGCACCCGGTGACTGCTTTGTGTCCGCGCCGCTCCGGGAGCCGAGGGAGGCAGCGATAGCACCGGGCAGGGAGCCTGTGGCTCCGTGTGCTC
>NW_005054319.1:4220818-4228498 GCF_000277835.1 Geospiza fortis | reverse complement strand
GAGTGCTCGTGTAGTGGTTTCATCCCGGCACTTCCCTTATGTAACAGGTCCTTTGCTGTTGATCTCTGTGCAGTGCTTTCATTGAGGCGACCACTGTCGATCAGGCGATCGCTTCACAGCAGGAACTTCTCCCTTCCTGCTCTAACTGTTATCTCCCTTCCTGGCAGGTGGATTGGGATTTTTGTCCTTTACACAGTTCACAAGGGGCAGTTTAACTGTCCTGGGGGAGGATTGCTGCACAGCTACCTGCTCGGCCTCATCATTCTTCTGGCTTCCATAATATGTGCATTATGTGCTCTTGTATACGTCAGTATGCAAGGTAAATAATAATAATGTTTTGTCTTTATCTAGTAGGATTGTAATAATGTCTGGTTTTAATCCGGAGCTGACATAAAACCTATCAAAAATTGAAATCTTTTAATGGTAGTCAGACTTGAAAAACTTCAACAGCATTAACATATTTGCTTTAATAGTATTACCTTTGTTAGTCTGTAATCTAACATAATGAATAGATACAACAGCTTAGTTCAGCTAATGGTTCATTGCCATCAGAGCATCCTAAAAGCTCTGTGTGTGACCTCTGATGTAACACTGCTCCACCTCTCTGACAGGGATTTAGGGAAGTGTGTCCAGAATCATTTAGAATCATTATCCTGTTAGTTCTGCCCTGCATAGGCAGATTTAGTCATATCTTGTGAAAGTCCCTTAGCTGCAGTGACCTGCCTGGAGAAAAACACACAGAAAAGTGAATTACATAAATGTCATAATAAAACTGACATTGAGTACTGTTAAATAGAGCAGGACCACAACTTGAAATGAATGGCTGAACAGAAGTAAGGACCATAGTGCAACTTCTAATTATTTGTAGAAATGGTTCATTTTGGGTTAAAATTGCTAGGAAAGCTTTTTTCTGGTGAGGCACCTGATCATCGAAGTAATGTTAAGAAGATTAATTTGAAATATGTGTGTAGTCTCTGGAGTAACAGATGAGACTCCACAGTTTCCAATATCTTGGTTCTCATGACTCACTGAAAATAAGTATTTATGCTCCTGTAAATAAGTATTTATACTTCTTTCCATTTAAGCAATTTTAACAGTGCATGAAGAGAAACTATGACAGAGCAGAGGTGTGCCTGATAATCCTGGCCTTGAACCTGACCACTGGTTTTCCTAGAGTTTCCAGAGGAGGGGAAGTAAGACCAGCCAGACTGTGATGTTTATATCAAAGTTTCACAGAATATCCTGGGTTGGAAGGGACACACAAGCATCACTGAGTCCAGCTCTTAAGTGAATGGGCCATGCAGGGGTCAAACCCCTGTCCTTGGTGTTGTTAGCACCGGGCTCTGACCAAAGCTGCAGAGGTGAGGGATGTAACTGTAAATAGCAGTGATGAAAGAACCTTGTTCAGTGTGAAAGTACAGCTGTGAGGCCATTGTAACTGAGAAATTGAGCAATTCTGAGGCTGAATTTCCAGGAAAACACAGGGTGAGGTGTGTTGGAATGCGTGGGTTTGGGTGTGCTGGGTCTTGCACCAGCCCTTGTGCTGTCCTGAGGGTCGGTGATGCCAGCAGGGAACCTGCCTGCAGCCCTCACACCCTGGGGGTGAAGTGAGAAAGGAAAGTTGTTTTGAGGAAGCACAGTTCCATCTGATTGTGTCTGTGTAAGCATCCACAGTGCTGCAGGACAGGCTGCAACCTGAGAATGGGAAAAAGCAACCTCTGGATCGAGGGCTTTTGAAACAGCTTCATCACTGGGTGTGAACCACAGCTTTGTTATTGGAACAGTTCCCAAAGTTGTTTTTGTTCTGCAGCCTTGACAAATCACTTGTCTACACCTGAGCACTCACACCCCAGTATCCATTACCTTGGGATCAGCAGACTGGTTTAAGAGATGAGCTGGCCAAGTTACTCCCTTTTTTATTGCCTTAGAGTGCTGAAACTGAGAGGTTATTAGTAAATTAACAATAGAGAAAAGAGCCTGAGAAGTATTTGTCCTGGTAATGGTCCTACTTTTGTTCTCCTCTTATTATTTAGTAACTCCAGTACAAAAACTTCATTGTAGCCCAGCAAAATAGGATGTGAAAATGAAATATTAACCAGGTAAAACCTAAACAGAATAATAAAAGCAGGACCTAGGAGTCATGAGGAACTGTAGGTGAGCCCGTGCTCCTGGATGCAGCTCTGGCTTATGTGGGGCACAGCACTGCTGCCTCAAGTTCAGTGCAAAACTATCTCTGGCTAGAGTTCTTTTGGGTTTTAGTGGAGTAGATTCTAAGAGTCACAGCTATAAATCCACTGTTGTTTTTCTTAGCTTCAATGATAGCTTTTCATTAGTATGAAAGAACTTGATAGTTTCACTTAAGTTTCTTACTTTCTGTGAAGCCCAGAAAGTTCATATTTCCAGATAGGATTTTATGTACTTGTGGTGCATTCGTGAACAGTTCTTGTTTTAAATTCTCTCTCTAATTTCAGGAACAATTTCTAATCCAGGCCCAAGAAAATCACTTCCCAAAATACTTTATACTCGCCTGCTTCTCTATTTCCCTGAATTCATCTGGGCTGTTGTAGGAGCTGTGTGGGTGTCAGACAACAGTGTGCAGTGTGAGAAGACTGTGATAAATGGCGTCATTGGGACAGTTATTGCAAGGTAAATGTGCCTCCCCACAAATCTGAGCTTGACTGTGCATGGGAAAGCGAAAATGAGTTGGTATCCTTCCTTAAAAGCGCTGCTTGCCTTGGGAGAGAAAGTGTGTCCTGCAGTGAAGGAAAGGAGGTGAAGGTCAGAAAGGGTAAGAGGAGCAATGGGAGTGTAGAAAACTGGATAAATCTGAAGAGTGCAGTAACCTGATCACTTAGCTGGTAGTGAAAAATGGAGCTGCTGCTCCTCTGTGCTGCTGCTTCCAAAGCTCTGGGCTGTGGTTCCGGCTTTGGTGCCTTGTTCTGGTTCCCAGAGTATTGCAAGCACAATCCAAGAGCTGCAGCCTCAGCACAGCAGCAAGAGGTCTCCATACAGAATTCAATCCCCAGCTTTGGTTTTGGGCTGCCAAGAAATGTAGTTGGGAATTCTTGCACATTGTCAGAAGTGTCTGGTTTCACAGTCTGCTATCCCACTCCCTCCTGTCTGGCAGCTGGATTATCATCGTCTTTACCATCATTGGAGTTGTCATTGTCTTTGACCCCCTCGGGGGGAAGAAGACGTTCTACCTGCCTGACGGTGTGAGCCGCAACCTGGAGAGCAGCCACTCGGGGCAGCTGCTGTACAACGTGAAGAGCTCTGCCACCAGGGTGTGGGAGAAGAGGATCAGGCTGCTGTGCTGCTGCATCGTGCAGGACGACGACCACCGCGTGGCCTTCACCAGCATTGCCGAGCTCTTCCGCACCTACTTCTCTGTAAGAGCCTTACTCATGTTTGTGTTGGGCATGGAGCTGTGGGATGGTTTTACAGAGCCTTCCGTGTCTTTGTGCAGGACACTGATCTGGTGCCAAGTGACATAGCAGCTGGTTTGATTCTACTCCATCAAGAACAAGATAAAATGGAAAGTTGCCCCAAAGAGCCTGAAGAAGTCCTGTGTCATTCTCCATCATCTCTCGTGGTAAGATGGCTTGGTGCAGCCTCTGGTGTCGTCGTTCTGGGAAATGGTGCCAGGTCAAATTGAAATGCACTTCTTTCTGGAGAGGGTTTTCTTGTTTTATTTTGTTTATTCTTTTAATAAAATTAAACACTGCAATAAAATTCATAACAATGAATTATAATTCATCTTTATTAATAAATGTAGTGAAAACAATGAGTTTGTGGTCAAAAACAATTTTCTGCTTTTGCATGAGTAGAACTTTGAATGGGGAATTAAGTGCAAAAAAAGGAACCATTTGGGACATTTGATCATTGATGAACAGTTGGGAGAGAAAGGGAACAGAGGGAGAATGAATATTTGGTACTGTTTGCATACAACTGGGAAGGTAATCTAGCATGTATTGTGGGCTGTTTGTCTGCTGCAAATACTCAGGCAAAGTAAGAAGCAAAAATAGCAGCTTTTAAATGCTTGCAGGTGATGGGTTAGTTTCCTAACTGATTTTTGCTGGTCTTTGGTGGAAAAATGCCTTTGTAAATTTTTCCCCTCCTTTTAGCCTGTGTTTCGTAGGTGTATGTAGTTTTACTTTAACCAGGAACTCTGGTTAAAGTAAAAGGAACTTTAAAAGGAACTCTGTCAAGTTCCTGTGGAATGCAGCCAATGGGATGGGGTTGTGCTTTAAAAGTCTGGACCAGAGGGCTCTGCTGCAGACTCTGCAGGCTTCCCTTGGACATCCTTAGGTAGCATAATTGCAGTGAATGTTTTCAGCATGGAGCTTATCAATGTATCAGCATTGGAAAAAACTGATTCAGTGAGAGCTTTTCAAGATCTTTGAGCTGTGTAGCTACGTAAATAAACACAGATTTTTTCCTGAAATACAAGTGGCTATTTTTAGTTCCTCTTAGACCTTGAGGTTTTCCTTTTGGGTAGTGTGTATTTCATAATGCCTTGATTTTCACCAGCCTGTTTTCAGTTTTATTCTGAGGCTGCCTAACACAACTTCCTCCATTTCTCTGCTTCTTTTTCTTTCCCTGTGTGCCTCCAGACTGATGACTTGGATGTTGAGCTGGAGAATGCTGCTCACTACATGCTGTTTGCTGCAGCTGCCTATGGCTGGCCCTACTACGTGTACACCAACCCATATACTGCACTCTGTAAGCTCAATGGTGACTGGTAGGTTTGACCTCAGAGCTTAAAAACTCACATCTGCCTTCTATTTAACTAGTCTTAGCAGAAATAGAATAGTTACAATAGCAGCATTTTTGTTGCATTAAATTATATCACTCTTGGGTGTACATGAGCCTGACTGCTGGAGTAATCTTTCAGAAATTCAGAGAAACAAAATTCCAGTGTCTTTCCACCCTCAAACAGATTGGGGTTTTTTTCCATGGGTTTGTGATTGAGATAAAAAATAATTTAGCAAAATGACAAAGGAAGAATTCAAATTAAATGAAATATGTTTTAAAATGAGGCTTTTTAGATGTTCCTTTTGGGCACAGATTTACATGTAGAAATAAAAGTGTATCAATAGTTTTCTCTGTCCTAAGGAATTAGCAGAAGTTCCCTGTCCCTCCAGCCTCCTTTTTGTTCCTTTTGACTCCTTCACTCAGAAATGTTTATGGTCAGTAAGTAATTTTGCATATTGCTAGATAGAATTACTGTATGTGACCACTGGTATTTGTGACTAGAATAATAATTTTTGTAATTACTAATATGAAATGTCCATATGATTTACTGAAATATAAGTCACTTGGGGAAAAAATATCCCATAATACTGTGGATAAAACATGAGATCAGATTGCTGTGCAGATTTTTGTTTGAATTTCCTTTTTCCTTGTTTGTATTTTCTCTCAGTGGCTTGTAATGTTAAGAATCCTTTTCTTACTGCGCTGTTTGCTCTGCCAATGCTCCTGTAACAAGGCAGAGGTAACATCTTGCATCAGAATGTTTACTGGTGCTGTTGCAAAGAGAAAGCACTTCTGATTCCTGGCAGAAGGCCCTCTGCAAATTTAACTGAGTTTGATTCCTTGAAAGGAAACCTAACAAATTGGAACATGAAAGTTTTTCTCTTGTGTTTGTTAGTTGCAGAAATAGACCAACAGATTCTGAAATAACAGGCAGCGATCGTCATAACTTTCACTTTGGATCCATCCTAAAAATAACAGGGCTGCAGTACAGAGACTTCATTCATATCAGCTTTCATAACAAGGTAAACAATCTGGACAGGCTTTGGGCAAGCTGTGGTGATGAATTCGGGGGAAGCAAGGGCTGAAGGGTCTCGTTTGCCTTCTGCATTTATGAAGTGTAAGATGCAAAAACAAATGAAAACATTCAGTGTGGATTTCTTTTCTATTCTAACAGAACAACCATGAAACCATTGCTATAAATCTGTCTCAGTATTGAAAAAAGGCACTTAGACCAACCAAATAAGAGACCAATTCAGCTTCTTTCCATAGTACAGCATGGAGCTCAATAAGAGCTTGCCCTTTTAAATGTTGGTGTCTTTACTGATTACATTTTTCTCCTCCAGATCTATGAGATTCCATTTTTTGTTGCTTTGGATCACAAAAAAGAAGCTATTGTGGTCGCTGTGAGAGGAACCTTGTCTTTTGAGGTATGATGCATCTGCTATCAATAATTAGCTTTATAGAAATGAGTGAACTCCCAGTACCCAGAGGAAACTGTGTTAGGCTGGCACATGTTAAAATAACTCACTCACAGGTATGAGTGTCCCAGGTTTAAGTGGTAAGCCCTGCTGCCCTTGGATGGGTAATATTCCCTGTGCTACTGGAGGAGAGAGAGGAGGACAGGCAGGGGTAATTGCAAGTGACTGCATGGAGGTGCATCCATAATGGGGTCTCTGCAGTTGAAAATAGTTGCTAGGCTTGGAGCTGTGCTTGCTGTGTGTTTGCTGGGGTTGGGGTGTGTGGTGGGATGTGTTGTGCTGCTCACACACCTGCAGCCAGCTGTGACAGGGGTGAGCAGCACTGCATGACCCAGGAGCCTCCCAGCCCTGCAGGGAGCTCTGACCAAGGCTTTGTTCACAGGACATTCTCACTGATCTGTCAGCAGACTGCGAAGACCTGACACTGGAGGAGGTCCTGGAGAATGGGTTTGTGCATAAGGTGTGTGTGTGTGTGTGGCCTGTGGCTATTTGTAGGTCAGCTCAGCAGTAGCAAGCTAAATCACCTGGGATCCTTAGTTAAACAGAAGAATGTTCTCCTTGTCAGATGGATTGCATGAATTGTTTCAGTGTTTGGTGCATCAAATGCTGCCTCTGGCACTGCAAGGTAGAGTTTTTAATCCTCTTGTCAGACTTAATGTACTTGTGAAATATCCCCAAACCTTTTTAACCCATACCTACAATACATACAGAGCTCTTGGTTCTAGCCAGACCTCTGTCAGGAGGATGTCAAAGAGAAGACCAGCTTTGCACAAAGTTGTTCTGTGGTGGTGTTGTATTTAAACTACACCTCAGATTAGAGACACCCTTCTAACCTGAACTGCTCTCTTGTAGGGAATAACTCAAGCTGCAAATTACATCTATCGAAAACTAATAAATGATGGAATTTTAAACCAGGCATTCACAATTGCCCCAGTAAGTTACCTTCCAAATAATTTGATTTAAAAATTACCCACAGCTTTTTCTGTATCCATCTAAGTTTGTCTTTCTATCTGCAGGAATATAAACTTGTGATAGTTGGTCACAGTTTGGGTGGTGGGACAGCGTCCATCTTGGCCATCATGCTCAGGAACTCCTTCCCCACCCTGAGGTGCTTTGCCTTCTCCCCCCCAGGAGGGCTCTTAAGGTGAGAGGCTTCTGTTGCTGGTTCTGTGTCTAAGCTGTAAAAGTCAAGGCAGCTGCCAGCTGTGTTAGCTGGGCTGACTGTGGGAAGAGTTTTTATCTTCTCCACTCTCCACTCAAATTCATTTGCTCCATCAGGAGTTGAGTTCTTGATGGAGAATGAAACACATCTGGGGAATTCTGTCAGGCAGTACAATTAAAGTTTAAAATAACTGTTCCAGTTATTAACTGACTTGTCTGCCTTGGCCTTTTGGACATCCACACACCCTTAGGGTCAGCACTGAAGTTACTCTGTTGCCTTCAGCAG
>NW_005054319.1:4202217-4220532 GCF_000277835.1 Geospiza fortis | reverse complement strand
TGTTGCCTTCAGGAGGAAGGTCTGAACACCCACTGAGCCACTGACTGCAAATGGTGCTGCCACATGCTTGTATTTCTACTGAATTGTTATGATCATCCTAAAACTAAAGTGTGGTTATCTCCTTAGTGTATCTAAACTGCCTTTTTTTTTTCTTCTTTTTTTTAAGCAAATCACTTGCAGACTACACTAAGAATTTCATCATTTCAGTCATTGTTGGAAAAGACCTTGTTGCAAGGTGAGATGAAAATACTTTTAAATTGGTGTTTGGAGATGTGTTTGATAGTAGACAATAGGAGGCTTTGCTTTACTTTGTTCTGTGTGTTTAAACAGGTTAAGTATGCCCAACATGGAGGATTTAAAGAGAAGAATAGTGAGAATTGTGGCAAACTGCAACAGGCCCAAGGTAACCAAATGCAGTTCCTGGTTAGAATTGTGGAATTGTTACCTGGGTTAAGCCCCAAATTTAATGCAGTGACTGCTGGTGTGTGTATTTTTGATCTTAAAACCGAGTTACAGTTGTGTTTCAGAACAAAATTGTTTGCATTTAATTCAGTGACATTTGTGTTAGTCTCCTATCCTGTAAAGTTGTGTTGTTGGATATTAGGATTCAGTAAGACTCCCAGTATACCAGTTTACAACATCAAAGGCCTGAAATTATCTGTTTGCTAGTTTGGCTGATAAAAGGAAACTACTAAAAAACAAAAATGGGGAAAAAACCCCCAAACAGCTAAAATTACAAAAAGTTAGTAAGATTACTTACTTTAATAGTGTAATAACTAGTACCAGTAGGTAAGCAAATTGTTGATTTCACTTATATTTTATTGTCAGAATTCATTTGGAGAGCAAATATTTCTCTGTTACAGCGTTAAATCTTTACCTCTTTTTACGGTTAGTGGGAAACAGTTTTGAATGTGCTGGATCAGGTGGTGTCAGGCAGGGTGGTACTGGACATGCAGAGGTGTGGCCTAAAGATTCAGAACTGCCATTTTTGAGCATCTGAATTTGAATCTGCCATGCCCCAAAATTTCAGTGTAGTCCTTGGGATCAGCAGAGGGTCTGTGTGACCTCATAAATACAGAATAAGGTAATGGACAGGTAGAAGTTACAGGTGCAAGAAAAGTTAAACCTGCAGAGCAAGAATCCACATGGAATAATTCAGCTGGTAAAGATGGTAATGTTTTCTGTAGTGTTACTGGAGGCTAAGGATCCATACTGCTGAAATTAATGTTACTGTGAGGAAAAATTGGGAAGGAGATCATTATCAAACAAAATTTGGGGAGCATGTGCATCAAGTAATTTTTAATCTTTTAGTTGTATTTTCAGATGAAGTGTGTGCAAGCACACAACTAGAATAAGTTACCTAAAGGGATGCCAGACTTCAACTGTTCTCTCTGATTTCAGTACCAGATTTTGCTGCGGGGATGTTGGTATGAGGTGTTTGGAGGAGATCCTGATGATTTCCCCACAGAGCTGGATGGGAGGAACCAGGATGCCCTGACCCAGCCCCTCCTGGCCGAGGAGAGTTTAATGGTTCATCGATCACCTTCGTACAACGCCCTCGAGGAGGAGCCACACTTGAATTCACCCCCTCAGTATCCTCATCTGTATCTGCCTGGAAAGATTATCCATGTTGTTGAAGAATGCAGCTCTAAAAGGTAAGTGGAATAATGAATACCACTCTCCTGTTCCCTGAAGTCCACTTACAGCTCCTTGTCCCTTTCAAAGTGCCCATTTCCAGCTCTGTGCATCTCCAGTACCCAGTTTTGGTTATTGCACGTTACCCAGTTTTCAGTTTCTATTCTGTCTCCCAGCTTCTGTCTGTTTCACTTCAAGCCCTGGACCCTGTTCTCTTTATTGCCTTATCCGGCCGTTTATTGCAGCTGCTGAAGTGAGGACTTTAAACCCAAACTTGGCAAGCTCAGCTTTGCCAGGTGGCAGTTTCTGCCCGAGACTGCAGATCTGCAGTGTCCTGGTAGAGGTGGAGTGGTAACAATTCCTCATTCCTGAGCAGTCCCCTGGGTGTTGGTGATGAGAAGGAGGTGCAGTAGTGCCTGTAGTGCTGCCCCAGTACCCAGTGTTTCTCCACGTAGTCTGTAGATTTTCCTGTCACTTGCTGCTTTTCTGTGGATGCAGGAAGCTGAGACAAAGACACCAGAAAGCTGAAACTGCTGGAAGGGTGAGGATTGTGGCTTTGTTGGGGCAGTGTTGTGTTCAGGTGGTTTTTTTGTGTGTTTTTTTGTTGATGTTGGGTTTTTTTAGACAAAGCAATGTGAAACAGCCCATAAGCCAGGCAGGCCCTGATAGCCTCTCATGTTGTGAAACAGAAATCAGAGCATTTTTAACTTGCACAAGTCTATCTTACAGAAGAAAAGGGAAATTGCCCCTTACAGAGAGGAAAAAAAAGGATTGGAGAAGAAATTCACTTCTTTCCTCCCATTCAGTAGATCAGTGTTTTGTTTAAGCTGCACATCTTTAATTTCTAAGAATTTTAATACTGATTTTATAAGTTAGACACTTGAACACCTCTGACCTGAGCAGGTTTTCCCAATGGCTGCTCTTCTGCTTTATTGAGCTAATTTCTTTTCTTTTAATTTTTATTACTCCATAGCACAGCAGTTAATAGTGGGAGTTTTTCTAAGTAGGCCTAGCACACCAGAGCCCCCATCGTGTATTTGGGATTTGATTTTACAGACTGGTGCATCCTATGTGCAGCATTAAATGTATTGCCTGGTCTCCTATTGATACCACTGTGATTTATTGCCTAAATTTGACATTAACCACATGAATGTGCAGTGTTCAATGCCCTCCCCCTCCTTGCTCAGGCTCTATTCTGTGTTTTTGGGAGCAGAATTATTTCATCTATGGTGGCTTCTTTCCCTGTTAAAGCACAATGTAATGTGGTGCAGTTCTGCCCTCAGGGACACTTCATGGCAGCAATTTTGCTGTTTGCTGAAGGGCAGACCTGCAGCTCTCTGGGATCTCACCTGCTGCTCTGAGAGGGTTCCAGTTCCTCCCTCAGCCATGTCCAGAGCCTCCAGGTTGCCTGTTCCAGTTCTGACAGAGCCATTTTGTTTTTATTGTGTGTTTTTTCCCTAGGTTGTGTTCTTCAGATATTAAATACACGGCACGATGGTCAAATGAAACCGTCTTCAGCAGCATTTTAATAAGTCCCAAGATGATCACAGACCACATGCCAGATGTTGTGCTCAAAGCTCTGAACAGTTTGTCTCAGGAACATGGATCGTGTCTGTCTTGTCAAACACGAGAATACAACCCCAGTGCAGTATAACCACAGCTCCAGGAGGACCTGGGGGCTTTTTTGCAGGTTTCAGGTATTCAGGACACTTTCCACTTTCATGCTTAAGTGGATTTCAGTACTTTTCTCACATTGCATAAAATGAACAAGGGTGTTAGTGCCCTTGCCTCTGCAGCACTCGGGGAATGTTGTGCTGGTGAAAGCACAGATTGTGGCTCTGTGCTGAAGGCTGGGCTTGCCCAGAAGGGATCAGGATGAGGAGCTCCAGCCCAGCCTGTGTGCGCTGGCACAGCAGCTGAACGCTGACCAAAGTGAATGTGTGAGAACCACGGGGCAGAGCAGAGCCTTGCCAGAGCTCATCCAGCACCTGCAGCTCCATTCTGCTCCCTGTCCCTCCCTGGCTGCCTGGGCCGTGGCAGAGCCCAGGGGCTGCAGCTCAGGGCTGCAGGGTGAGAGTGAGCCCAGCCCAGGCAGGCTCAGTGATTGCACTATTTTTTCTTACAGATTGTGCTGGGATCCCAGGGTTGCAGGGGAGGGCTTGTTGTGGTCAAGTGCTGCTTGGATATACATGTGCAATATTCTTTAATCTACCTGTCTTTTGTATGTGTTGATCTACATCACTGCTTTTATTGATTTTAAACTAAAACTACTTAATGAGAAGGAAAAAAAAAATAACATTCAGGCCCTGGCATCATGTTGGTCACCTGCTCTAGCTCCAGCTACTGAGCACCACTCTGATTCTGCCAAGAACGTGTAACCAGTTGTAATGATTTCTAAAAAGTGGATTCCTTGTTTCTAGTGTGTAACTATTTTAATTCTTTTTTCCTTTTTAAGGCTCAGCAGCATTTATTTAAAAGAAATTGATGTAAGTAAATTATGATGTGGTTGAGAATTAACTGTGTGGATGTTCCTGCTGTGATACTCGATATGGAGACAAAATTAAATAAAACTTTGGCTCCTGTGCAAGGACAGTGCTGGCTGTCAGAGCAGTGAGGTCAGGCAGCAGCAGGAGGGACCCTGCTGCTTTTGGGGCCTGTGGGGTGCCAGAGCCCCAGCCTTGGGTGCAGCCACTCCGGAGGAGGGGAGGCAGCACACAGAGCAGGGCTTTCAATAAAAGCCTGGAATCTGGGCCATTTAAGCACAAACTGTGACCGGTTCAGAGCAAAGGGATTTCTGTTTGCATAGAGGGCAGTGGAACAGAGAACCTGGCCCTGGCTGCCAGCAGCTTTAGGGCACTGCACAAGCAGCAGCAGGAGCTGTAACAACTGCACTGAGAGGGCAAGGCCTCTGCAGAGCTGCTGCCAAGTGCTGGGTTTAGTTTGGGTTCTCAGGGGAGCACTGCCAGCCTGGGCTTTGCACACTGGCCCTGAGCAGACACGTGCACACAGGGCTGCTGGCACGGAACAGGAATGTGTGCTCAGAGTGGCACAGGAATGAAACACTGGCTCAGAAACTCAAACATTACCACACTTATGATTCAAGGATTTATTAAGTCATACATGCAAAACATACTGCCAATTGCATTAGCAAAAGATCAATGTAAAAACTTCACAATTTTGCAACTTTTATTTTTAAATTTTGCTTTAGTGGTTGAAAGGGTGTAGGTCAACATCCTATTCCTGCCACTTTGGAAGGTACAGAACATGAGCACTAATTACAGAACCTCACAGACCCAAGTTACCGTTACGCGATCGCTGCTGCACATGGAGTGACAGAAAGAACACTTGGCTGCATTAGTCATGTTACAGTGGGGGACCTTGCAAATAGTGATGGCTGAAAGGTTTGTCAGTTACAGAAGTTTAAAATATAAAAATTACTAAAATGTGTAAAGCTGCTTCACATGATTTTTACACCTAGTTAATAGACTAAAAGCTCCTCAGAAAGCATAACTTACTGGGTCAGAAATAACAGGAAAATCAGGATATGCTTGAACATTCTACTCTAAAAAAAAAAAAAAAGAGGAAAAAAGCAAACTTCTATCAATCAGAAGGTTTAAAAATACAAGTTATATTGCTCAATAAGAAGAGATTCTACAAGAAAAGCATTTACTACATAAAAGTGGGAATGACTGATTCAGAATTGTACCTACCATGAATGCCCTACTTGAAATTCAAAGGAATTTACCCATGAACATCAACCTCTCTCCACTACTGCACCTCTGGGAAAATGGTTGCTGAGCTACTCTGGCAGTGTAGTGTAAGTCAGCTGTACAGTGTCAAAATACTGTCTGGCACTATCTCCTGATCCAACCCAATATTCCATTTATTTATCACAACACAATGCTGTTTAAAGGACTAGATACACTTCAGTGAGAATAGTTAATTTTCCAATCACAGCAGCAAGAACTAGATTGCAACCAAGCCCTTACCAATGATAAAGCATTTACACTGTGACTCAGGCGTGGCAGTCATTGCCAGAGATGGGTGCTGGATGCACCACCAGGCAACAGCTGTGCTGGCAAAACAGTTCAGAATAAAATACATTAGAGCACAATGTTCTGCTAATTCCCCGGTACTGTTACTTACTGTGAAAAACTAGAAAGAGATTTTGCATTTCCTACCAGAAATTAGAGTCATTTTCAAGAAGAATCTTTAAAAAACAGTTTAGTGCTTAGTGTTTGTAGCACAACAATGCGACTTAGTTCAGCAGATAGTTTGGCAACATTTAATTGAGCAAGAAGAGGATTTTAAAAATAAGGCTTTACATAGGTGTGTCTTTTCAGGAGTTTGCTCTTAGAAGGATGCAAGGTAAGGGTCATACTTTAAACAAATGAAACCATGAAATTGTCAATTGGTTGAAGAATTGATGGAAGAGAACTAATTTATAACAGAAAAAATTGGCATGTGAATGCTCCATTGTATGAGCAAAGCACAGGGTCGATGGGCTGGGGGAGGGTGAGTTTACAGCAGCAGACATTTTCTCTTCCTCTTCTTTACAGGAGGGGGGCACAGCACTGCTCGGATGGCTTCATCAAACACTGTCTTGAGGCCTCGCTGCGTAAGTGCTGAGCATTCGAGATATTTCACTGCGCCTGGGGGAAGCAGAGACACAGTTACAGAGCAGCTCTGCTCCCAGCTGGCTCCACAACAAAAGCCAGGCACGCCATTTAATTAAGGTACAAGGTCTTCCACAAACACAGCCTAGATCCAGCCACCAATACCCCCCCTGCTGCCATACCGATCTCTTTTGCCATGGCAAGGCCCTGTGGGTAGGTGATGGGCGTCAGCTTCTTCTCCTTCAGCTTCTCAATGGTGTCCTTGTCATCCCGCAGGTCCAGCTTGGTGCCCACGAGGATGATGGGGGTGTTGGGACAGTGGTGCCGCACCTCAGGATACCACTGAAAAACACAAATCAACAATGGGGTCTCGTGTGGGGGCTGAGTTCCCTGGAGGCCCTGGAACATCACAGCTGAAAGCTCCCAGGCCTTCACTTTGGGTCAGTCGGAGCAGAGGGAGCACCCAGATCCCATCAGGGCAGGATTAGAAAAGGGCACGTCACTGTTAGTGAAGCCAGCAGCTATTTCCATATACTTTAAAATGTAGCCCATTAAGGGCTGTATTTCCCTCACACCAGAAATACCCTGACCCCTCCTTGCCCATGGAGACACCTCCTTGTGCAGCTGAGTTGTCTGAGGCCATGGAATACTCCCAGTCACAGAGCACGTGCAGAAGGATGCCTGATGCAAGGAACAAGTGCTATCAACCCAATTTTTACATGCATTTGTTTTAAAACTCTTTTTTTTTTCAAACTGTACTAAAAGGAAAGCTCCCGTTTGTGATCCCAGCACCTTGCTGGCTGAACACTTAAATTACTGTTATCAATGCATCAAGGAACAATTCGTACTGAAGTGTTCATGTGCCCTAAACTTCCATGACTCACAAGTTAGACAAATGGATTTCTGCTTTTCCAAACTGCATTTCATGGGGCCTGTGGGAAAAACAATTTTAAAAAAGCACCTAATATTTTCCAAGCTCTGCTGTAAAGTGAACAGTATGAAGAACTTTCAGAAATAAAACAGTACAAGCTCGTCCTTACCTTAGCACGGACATTTTCAAAGGAAGCTGGGCTCACGAGGGAAAAGCAGATTAAGAAGACATCCTACAAAACAAGGTGATAGAGTCAGCCCAACAGAGAAGCCACTATACAGTGTCATGAACAGGCCAATATCATCAGTATCTCCATGATGTGCCAGTTCTACCACACTTGCAAAAGGCAAGGTCAGCAATACAGTTGCACATGATAATCAGAGGCAGCTTTCCCAGTGGGAAATCCACTCCCAGGCAGCTACAAGCAGCCAGAGAGAAAGGGGGGAAAATAACAAATAGATTGCAGTCAAATTTATAATCAGCTATTGCAGTAGCCAGCAACTAGGACACTAATAATGTCTTTCAAGGGTTTTTCCCTCTAAATGTCACTTCTTCTTCACTGACCTCATCAGCATAGGGTGTTGCAAAGTGTTACCTGTTAATACACAACTCTAAAGTAGTCTTAAATTGCAAGGCCAATTTCAATGGTATGAAATTTAAAAAAAAATGTACACAAGAATTTCTACAATTATTGCTTCCAAATCAAAAGCAGCTTGTTGAACTTACAGAACTTCACTCCTACTGAATGCCAGTAAAAAAAAAGATTAAGAACTTCTCTATAACCAAATTAGGATTGAAAAGGGCATTAAAAATCTCCAAGTTCCTCCCTTTCCTTTCTAAATAATGAGAAAGCAGAAAAAATGGGTATTTTTAGGGATCTTGCACATCTTGCTTTTCTGAAGGCAAAAGATTTTAAGTAAGAGCAGGTAAAACCATTTCAGAGCATGTGTTGATAGTAACCACAGGATACAATTCAGGTTTCACAGATGACACACTCCAGGTCTGCAGGCATTCAGAATAACCCCAACACTCATTTCCTCCATCTGGGTTGATGTAAACTTGCTGTATGACCCAAAACTCAGTAGGTGTCTCCCAAACAAGCCCAACTCTCCCCAACCTACCTCTGCATCCGTACTTATTGCAGTACCAAACGTGCTACAGAATCAGGCAGTGCAGAGTGTTAGTTGATTGTGCTGCATTTCAAGGCATTTTGTTAGGTCAGCAGCTGACATCTCACTGCTAAGCACTTGCAACCCAGTTGTTCATGCATCACCCCAAGTTTCCGTAGCAGCGTCCCAGAAGAAGAAAGAAACAACATCAAATAATGTGATACTATGGCCACTACTTCTGTTTTCCAATTCTGCTGGTTTGTGGGGACTCAAGGGCTGCACTAGAGGAGATTCTCTCCTCCACTAGCTCCAGAGATCAAAAGATTTGGTGTAACCACAAGGAATTATTGGAAGATCTCAGGTGTCTTGCACACTAAAAGGAAAAGCTATTTGTTTTCAAGAAAATATTTTATCTTAGCAATTCATACAAATTTGGTAACAGAGTTCTCAGATCTAGCAATTTGATAGTTCCAAGGAAAGTATCTGTTCAAAAAATAGGGGCCAATTTATCACTATCATAGGCAAGACAAGATGACAGAACTTGGAACTGAAGTTTATTTAAAGTTTTACATACGGCAATAGGTTGATCTGTCAGACTGGAAGATATATTCTTACCATTGCTTCCTCCAACCTAATAACAGTAGGAGATAAAGTTACTCCCCAAATGGATTTAAGGGAAAATGTTTTCAGTCAGCAATTTCTGCTCACAGATATTCTCAAGGAGGATTTTCTTCTTAAGAGAGACGCTGCCCTGTAATTCAGCACAACCAGCTGCACCCAGAGCAGACACCAGCCTTCCCCAGAAACCAGTTCTGCACTGTCAGGGGAAACCTGCAAGATCAAACCTCTCCCAAAAAGCACCCAACTAACAATTTCTCTTTGGTTTGGTCTCCTGAGGAAACAGACATGACCACTTTTTCTGTCCCAACTTTTTCCTTCCCCAAATATTTGGAAATAGTAGTAGATTTCACATGCATTAAAGAGAAGATATTAAATTCCTGTATGTTTTAAGGAATAAAATAAAAATATGAATAAGGAGAAAAAGATACAAATTAATGCCTCACTGTGAGGTTACCAGCTGTTAACTGCTGGGTCACTGATCTCAGCACACACTGCCCAAGGAACCAACACCTGCTGCTTTCACCTTGCCCCAAACATCCTTCAGGGGCACAAATGGGGAAAGCAGGACCATGAGAACATGCAAGGGCTGAGTTTTAAATAGCACATTGAAGGAAAAGAGAGGCTGAACACAGATCCTAAAAAAAGTCAGGTTTCGTCAGCACCACTGTTCTCTTCCTCAGTGCTTTTTCTTAGTTTTGTGGGGGTGATGAATCTTTGATACTGCACAAGTCTGAAATCTGAAGACTTCTTCACAAGAACTTGAAGACTTACAGCCCCATTTCATTTTCTGCTGCAAAAAACCCATCCAAATAACTGAAAGTACTTCAAAAATAACTGGACTGAGCAGTTATACATCCTTGCACAGACAACACTTTTTCCCTAGGACACTTAGACAAGGAATTATTTTGTAGTCTACCAGAAAGCCACAGTTACTTTGGCAGGCTGAAGACATATATATGCATTCTGTCCCTTTGTCACAGACATTCTGTTCCTACTAAAGATCTTTCAACATACCTTCTTCTAATTTTTGGAAAATATTTTTATGATGTTAAGCAAAACTGAAGTTTTAAGTATCCTATAGATATCTAAGTATTAGAGAAAACCAGCTTTCCATTGTCTCTCCTAAAATAGACAGGTATTTCTGACATTTCAACTATAGTTGCCCACATTCATATCCAAATTCATATTCACTGGCAAATTCATATCAATTTTGTGTATCATAACTGATGGGGAAGCCTAATGACTGTAAGTTAGTGAGCAGTGAATTAACGAAAGATTACTGAAAATAGCACCAGAGTTCCTTAAATAGGATTCACATTATTCAAGAGCAGTTATGCTGTAGAGTGAAACAATTTTGCATTTTACATTACTAGCATTTAACATATATTTGACAGTCAACAGCAAGAGTAATCAGTGCCAAAAAAAACCCTGCAAATTACCCTTTCTTTACTTATAGTGCAGCTCCATCAGGTAAAAGCCACTGCTCTAAACAGATTACAAAACCACCTTTACAAAGATGAACTGTAGCTGAAGTCACACTGGAAAGAAGAAAGCAGATCACTTCAGTGTTCTCCTTGAACATGGAAAGATGCAGGATATGCAGGCAGGACTTAACCATTTGACACAGGGCAGACAGAAGCACATTTGTATCGATGTCACAGCACAGCTACAGCAAACAGTAAAATAACCACGGGTTCGAGTACTGGAAAGCTGGGACACCACAGCCTCTGTCAATAGCAATAATCTCTTCATTCAGGGCTGCCTCTTTCACATGTAGAACATCTCCACACAGACTAAACAATATCAAGTGCTTAGCAGTGACAGTGTCAGGTTGCAGCCAAACATGGCCTAAAACCAAAAACAAACCCTGCCTTTGGCAGGCATGCTAACCTTAAAATCAACGGACTAGCTGATGGGAATATTCACCGAGATTTTTTGAGCTAGTTTCAGGGTGGTTTGTTTTTTTATTTTAAATCAGGCATTCTAGACAATTTTGAGGCTGCAGCTGCACAAAATCCAACAAGTACCAGTGCACGCAAATACACAGGGCATGCAAATTTTAACTTTTTTACAACTGCACACACCCCAGAGTTTATAAATGACAGCTACAGCACAAGAAATGAAAAAGGGTCAACGTTACTAATAAATACAATTCCAGGTGTGACAATGTTGGCCTTGTTCAAAAAGAAAAATGCTTTATGTTACAAGGCTGTAGAGACTGCTCTGGTTTCACCCTGCAGCTCTTACTGTTTGTGGGTAGGAGAGTGGACGTAGTCTGTCATAGTCCTCTTGTCCAGCTGTGTCCCACAAACCCAGGTTGACCGGTTTTCCATCAACCATTACATTGGCAGAGTAGTTGTCAAAACTAAAAATAAAGAGAGAGTTAGCTGCATTAGCTTGCAGTAAAATAAGGCACCCAAGGATTTTTCCCTCACAGAGGGAAAAACTGGGAAAAGTGGGGAAGGGAACATTTTCATTGCATCCGTCAGCTCCCCAGAGACTGTAAAGTTGTTCTTTAAATAACAAGCGTGACATTGGGTAATGGAATAAAAAATTACACACAACAGACTTGGTCTAGTCTGAGCAGAAGTGATCTGTCATGGCTCTTCCAAAGGAAGTGTTAATCCCAGCGAGTACAGGAAAGCAGGTGATGTACTTAGCAAGCACTTTCCAGTCTTAGTGGGACACTCAGCAAGTTAATCTGTCTCATGGTGGGAGATTTAGAACCGAAGATACAGGAGCAACAACCAAGAAATCCGTAATGACAACAGTAGGTAAGAAAAAAGCTAATTAATCCTGCTAATCAAATTCCCTCCAATGAAATATCAAAGCTCATAACCAGGGGCCAGTGGAGGCATCGTTTCTATATCATCACTGCTGTGGGTGCAAAGGTTTTAAGTTCACTGGGAACACAAGTCACTGTAATGCAAAAACTTGAATTTAAGACCAAAAAAGAGGAAACAGCAGTAACTAAGGCGACAAGGCCTTGGACAGGTAACAAAAGTCATTTATAAACATCATTAGAATGTATTTTGTTGTCTGAAAAAACTTCAGAGAGCAGCATAGCCAGATGAAAATACAGAGACATCTGAAAAGGGCAAAGAAGCTGTACATGTATAAAACACACCCAACAGGCCCTGGAAAAGAGAACTGCACTAATACTGATACTGACAAACCCTTATGTGAATGAAAAAGGGAAGCACCAGAATAAATGAGTCTCCACAGTCTCGCCTGAGGAGCCAAAAAGCCGTGGCTGGCTTAGCACAGGATTGGCAGTAGCACAAAAAGTGGAAGGAACAAATAAACAAAAAAATCACCAGCCATGTAAGACGACTATTTCTGACTATGATATAGTGTTTTACAAGCTGTTCAGCCTTGGGACTGCTTATTATGAATGACATTAGAGACAGAAACACACTATTTTGGAAGAGAACAACCTCTGGTAAAATGTTAACAAATGTTAGTCCCAAATCAGCCAGGCCCAGAGGGCACAGAGAGCCAAAACTGAGCCAAAAGTGAGGGACCATCAGCAAGCACTGGTGTGTGTGGCTGTGCTACAGTAAAAGCTCCGAGTGTTCCTCACACACACCTGAAGGGTGCTTGCAGCCAAATCAAACAATTCAGTTAAGGAATCTGGAATGGCAGCAGGCACTGAGAAGCTGACAGGAATGAGTTCTTCGCATTTTACAAGTACTTACACCGTGGGTATGTACTCTCCAGGAAATGCATTGGTTGTGTAACTGATGAGTAGGCATGTTTTACCTACAGCACTGCAAAGAAAGAAAGTTCACATGTAAAACACATTCATCTTGAAAAACAAGAAATAATATTCCTGTAGGGGGAAGACGACTAATTACATCAGACACCCAAGGACAACTGAACATCTCCAGTCACTACTGTGCAGGAAAACAGCTGGCAGACTGCAGCTTTAAAACTACTGGCAATGAAAACACACCTAGTATAAACATGTATTTTGTGAAGTGATAAATTACCAAATTTTGTTTATTTTTAGTCACAAAAACCTCCCAAAAACCCACATGTATTAATTAGACCACTAATGTCTCCTAGCCATCTGACTGAATACTCAGAAAGATGGCCTTCTTCCAACTCTCTGAAATTATAAAGAAACTGAGAAGTATTTCCAGATACCCTTACACAATTCCAAAACTCTTATCTTTTCCAGAAAATTGTATACTTGCATATAAGTGAAGTTAAAGAAAGCTTGAAAAGTATAATTTTCACATCATTACTTTTGAGTATTTAAGGAATGAATACAAATGATAACTCTCATATTATTTACTGCTATTACAAAGTGACTCCCCACATGCATTCACCCACTACTCAAACATTTCATTAACTGATTTAAAGATAAATTACATTCCAGGATTGGAAAACTTGGAACAGCAAACCTCTTCCTACTGATCTAATTCACAAGAGCCTCAAATGGGGGCAAGACAAGGCTCTGTTCCAGGATTCCTTCAAAACTCTGGCAGCCAGCTCATTCCCTCTCTACCCTCCCCCCCACATCTTATCTGGAGTCAAACATTTGATTAATGACAGCATTCAATTTTTGTTACAGTTTCAATTAAGTGTTGGAAAACTTGAAACTGGGCCTTATTTCTCTTTTTAAAAGTATCTGCAAAGAGTGTGACACTGCAGACTGGTTCCCTTGCAGCACACAATCCTTTGACCCTGTGAGAGATTCCAGGGATGCTGCCAGACAACCTCCCAGCCCGATCCCCCTTCCTGCTCCTGGCCAGGGAAAACTGCATTGTCTTGCAGAGGTTTTATCACCACAGCGATTTGCTCAAAGCCAGTCAGCAGTAACTTTGAAACCTTGCTGCACCTACACGTAATCGTGTCATTAGGATGAGGTTTGACTCATGAGCCTCCTGAACTAAATCCTTCACCAGTGAATTTGAGCTTTGTCATATCCATATGAGCTTTGTCACGGCTCAACCTCTAACTAAAGTGTCTCCATTCAACTTGAAGCAGTTCCTCACAGCATTAGCCCAAGAAGGTATTTGATAGCAGCTTCTGACATCACCTGAAATGCTTGAGCTACAGAAGAGACACTTCAGCGTGCAAAATTATTTGGGATTTTGTTCCACACATCCATTTCTAATTGTAATTTGCTTTATGTTTCTTAGCTAATACCTGCCATAACACCCTATCTGCTGCAACTCTGATCATTCTGGGCAGTTTTCCACCCTGGTTTTCTCACCTGCTTCTAAGACACCAGCTCCTCACACAGTCTGAGGGTTTTTTCCTTTCAGCACACACTCTCTTTACCAAGCTATAATGGCATCATGAAAGGAGGCATTTCATTCTGTTCTCATTAAGTACAATCTCTCAACATTCCCTCGCTGTAAAAGGTCTGAGACATACTTGTGCTCAAAAGTAGTTGGATTTGCCCTTAAAAAAAAGTTGTGTGGGAAACAATCAAGGAGAGTTCACCACACAGATACCTGTTTAACAGCTGTCAGAGAGGAGATCCCATCTTAGCTCCTGAACTAACTCTAACAAGCCAGAACAGGGAGTTAAGGAAAGTTATTCCTCCCCCATAAGGACAACTTGCTATTTTAGCTGCCTGCTGATGAGTTAGATCAGTTGGGATGTGCTGCTGAGCTGCTCTCACACCACCCAGCCGGCTGTGCTGGGCCAGCTCACCAAGGACAGGTGGGAAAAGCTTCAGGATCCCGAGCTGAGAACAGCCAAATGCTCTGGGAACCTCTTCAGGCACAGAGACAACACATTCTCACGCCTCTGGAACCTGTCTGGGCTGACACTTCAGCTTCCAGTAAGGTCATTACAGGTAATTTGAGCTTCCAACAAATTAATGTTGAACTCAACATTTTCAGCAGCAGATCAAGAACTATTCTGTGCATCCAGGCTCCTTTGCCTGCCTTGAAACTCCCAAGTCTGCTCTGGCTAATCAGAACAGCACAGGAAGGTGGTGAGAGATTTCATTTCCAGTTCAGAAGTGCCTGTAGTGTGTTTCTGCAGCACCAATCAGCCAGAGCCATTTAAACAAGAAAAAACACGTTCAACAACCCCATTTCAGATGTACTCCAACCAGGTTTCCTGCCTTCCTTGCCTTCTGGCTCACTGCCACACGAATCAGATCCTTATGGTCACCAGTCTTAAAAATAAACACTAATGCCTACCCTTATAAAGTACATCCTCTAAGTGCTTTATCAACTTTTTTAGACTACTAATTTCTGTAATAAAGCAACTCCCCTAAAGAGAATTCCAACTGTTTGGCAAAGTTTAAATCCTTACACATAAAGGCTGAGACTAAGAATCTAAAATAACACCAAGATTAGTCATAAGATTTCTAGCAACTACTTAATCACAGCTCTGTCCACCCACTATTACATAAATGAAACTAGCAACACTTGACTGTCATTAAAAACATGGCCTGCAGAAATCCAGCTTTAAATGCTCAACAAAACTACCTTAACAAACGACAGCAGAGTCCCTTTTTGATTCTGAGTAGCACCCAGGAATCAATGTATTACCACATATGTATAACCACATATGTATTAATCCCTAAGAACAAAACGTATCTTCTCTTTATTTAAGATAACAAGTTTTATGAAATTTCCCCACTGTAGTAGAGCTCCTTGGAGCCATGTTTTACCTGCAAACAGGGGGTAATCTTCATAAATGGCTTTGCTTGTGCCATTTCTTTCTTTCTCTGAAGACATGACCTACCCCTCTGGCAGACAGGATGCCCAGGTCTGTGCTCAGACACTAAAGAGCAGCTGAGATTTCCCGAGTACCACCCTGGGATCCAGAGTTCAGTACTGCTGCTGCAGGAGGTTTAGCTACACACAGCTCAGATAAGCTCTATTACTCAATGTGCCACACCCTCTCCCAAATACGCTCTTCAGTACTTAGAAAACTGCTTTTTAAAGAACTTTTCCAGTAACACACGTTACCAAATTTCAAGTCATTGCACTTTCTCCAGATGGCACGGGAGGGATCTGAGGTGTTCAGTGTCTCACAAACACTGCACTACACTCAGTAAGAAGCCAATGACTGTACACATCCCTCTCCTTCTCCCCAGCCATCAAAGCAAATACACACAAAAAAAAGCACAGCTTTAGCAGACAAAGGCCTCAGATCAAGCAGAATTCTAAACAAGAACTCCTAAATTACTGCTCTTACAGCATTTCCACAATTAAAAAATGCCTACAACAAAAGAGCATGAAGCGCGACAACTTCTGTAGCATCTAGTAATTGGTAATTTCTCCCAAATACAGAACTTCTCCTAACATTACACAACATCACTGGAGGTTTTGTACCACTGAACAGCTGCCTTTTTGGAGTGAAAACAAAAGCTGCTAAAAATAACTTCCATCAATGCTTTTTCTACAGTGTCAATCAACAGCAACTCCTGCAGTTACTCCAGCGGCTGCTCTTCATCTGTCCTGCACATTCTTCCTACTCTCTATCATGACAGCTCAAAGCAACAGTTGTCATTTATTTTCAGCCAAACAATCCCCAAAGCAAAATAAAAAAACCCAGGGGAAAATGTGATAGCCCAAACTAGCACACATGCCACACTTTCCTAGTCAAGTTAGTTGTCCAAGCATGCACTAGCCAAAACTCTAAGAACAAAAAGCGACTTACAAACGAGAAACAGCCTACTCATTAACAAAATAGAAAAATAACCACAGGTACTTCTAAAGCTTTGTTTATTTTTGTTCCTAGCAGATCTTTGTGGAGGGTAGGTAAAACAATACCCAAGTTTTATATTACATAAGCAAATCTTTAACCTGCATTGTTTTACAGGAACACTAAAACTTTGGCCTTATCTAAGCCAAACAAGACGTTTCCTAGAATACCTGCAATGCTGGAGCTCTTGAAGCAACAACAGCACAAAGAAAGACAAATAGTTAAATGTATTTTAAAAACAGTGAACAGGGAATGACCAAAAATGAGCAACAGTACCTGAAAAGAACCTTAAGAAAGATTTGTTTCTAACTAAAGAGGAAGGACAATAAATTAAACTACCGTATTTTGTTCACACATATGTGCAAAAGTCAGGTAGAACTACACCACCTACATTTCCAAGACAGAAAAAACAGAAGTGCTAAGAAGAAGGATGGTTTACAAAGCAAATGACCCAAAGAACTGTTCTATTGAATGAATTACTGAACATTATACAGCTGGTTTGTGCTGAGTTCTCACTTCTAGAGAAGTAGACTGAACCTTATCCCCACCCAAACATGATGCATCACATTTATTTACAGCATTGTAAATACAGAGTTCAGATGAATTTTTAAAAAACCAAACACATATATATATATATAGAGAGAGAGAGAGTGTGTAGAAAAGCAATTTTGTTGGGTTTAAATTCAATATAAGCAAAAGAGCAGTCCACAGTTATCCTATCTGGCATCAAAGAATTACACTACTATGACAATGATTTATTGAGATGCCACTTTCATGTTCATATAGCTCCAAATCATACATAGTGATTCAAAACAAATTTGGCACACTGTAAGGTTTATCTTTCAGCCATACTTTGCTGCCTTTTTAGGGATTTTACATCCTTAAAAACAAAACAACAACCCCCCAAACACACACAAATAACTTCAAAAATAAGGCACCATGTGAAATTATAGACCACTGTACTGAGTCTATTCAGCTACACTTCGGTCCTCTGTAATCTACAGAAGTTTGCTGTGATACCAATTATGCTCAGTCTACACTAGGATTTTTGTTTCTCCTAAAAGAAAAAAAAAACCCAAACTCAAACTGCATAAGACAAGTCTTGTTTTCCAGCTGGACTGGGATGTTCCCCTGAGCTCTGACATGCAGGAAGAGAGAGAATCCCTCTGAGCTGAGCAGAATAGAATTGTGGAGAATATTCAAAAATACCAAACACAAACTCTTTACTCAATTCCAGCACTCCTCACAGTGAAATCCAATTGCTAAACTTATGAGTTAATTCAATTCTAAAAAGCATCCCCAATTTGTTTCACATATAAGTAACACCATATTAAGATACTGTAGGTGTAACCACTCTTTACAGAGAAGTATATCATTAACCATTTGTATTTCAAGGGCCTATCATTCTCCTTTAGACAGGAGCCTTACAAGACCAGATGTCTGCAGGCAAAAAATCAGTTTCTGCCCAAAAGCATTTATGATCTGCACAGAGTTGAACCCATTTCACTCAGTTTTACTGCAAAAGTCAGATGTCAAAAATCAAGATCTTAAAAGGCAGTGAGTTTGTTACTTTCACAAAAAAGTATTTCAAATCAATATTAATTTTCGCATATAATTAAAACCACAGTAACTATTTTAATACACTTGGACTACTTCGGTGATGAAAGAACCCCAGCAAGCAGTGGCAGTGCAGGGACACGGCCCGGCCTGCCCAGCACACCCTGTTCATTCACGGCGGCCACTCCTGCCCGCACCAAGGCGTAACCCTCGGCCACCAGCA
>NW_005054319.1:4193766-4201715 GCF_000277835.1 Geospiza fortis | reverse complement strand
GGCCGGAGCGCCGGAGCGCCGGAGCCCCGCTCCTGGACTGGGTCAGTAGCACAGCCCCGGCCCTTGGTCTGTGCGTGGTGCATTCGGGCGGAGCCGTTCTGAGCGGGGATGTCAGCGCTGGCGCTGCTGGCACAAGCCCGCAACCCGGTCAGGGACAGCGGGCTGAGCATCGTCCCACAGCAGCCCCGTCGTGTGTAACAAGTCACTCTCGAACACAGAGCTGCCTTTGACGCCACCATGTATCCCGTCTATCCCGGCTGGCACCCATCACGCAGCAATCTCTTGAAGCACATTAATATGTGTTTACAGACGTACTGAGCACGTGTAACTCAGCTCACCCCGACGTTCCCCCTCTGCTGCTGTGGGCAGGTGCCCACTTTCCCCAGCCAGGCACCTGCCATGGGACCATCTCTGTCACTGTGCCACCACTGCAGAGGCAGTTTGTTTCCCTTCATCCATGGATCTTCGCACCATCCTCCCTCCTCTCGTTATCCTGTGTCTGACGTTAATTGTGCTGGCAAGTTTTAGATCAGATCAGTGCACGTCCAGCCTTCTCAAGATGGGAGAACCCAGGGACTGTCAGGCCTCACAGAGCTTTGGGTTTCCTTTTTCACTCAAGCAAACCAGTTATTTCCATTAAATAGTGAAGCAGAAGTCAAGCAGAGCAGGTCTGATGATCCCAGCAGTCTTAATTTCTACAATTAGTTCTTGCCATAGCTCTACTTGCCAGAGCATGTCCTGGTTGGGCTGATGCACAGGAGCACTGTTCCCTTTGTTTGCGTTGCCATCTGTTCCTGGTAGGAAGTGTGAGGAGAGGACCCATGCACACACTGCTCCTGCAAAGTGAGGAGGAATGAAACCACCAGCAGGGGTGGTTTTCCAGTGATTTGATCACCTCTTAATTTCAGAACATTTTGAAGTTATTTTGATGCCACATAATGCAACTTCATCAGTGGACAGAGCATTCCAAGACAGTTACTTCCTTTCATTTTTCTTTCATTGAGCAGAAGTAATTCTCAGATATTTCCCATCAGAGAGGAAATCCTACCACTGTGAACCTAAAGGCTATTTTTGCAACACTTGTATGTGCGTGTTCCCTCACACAGATGGAACCTGAAATGAGTTCTCATGTAAGTTCAGTATCTCTAAAGCCAAGCCTGTGCCGCTGCCAATGGCACCGCTCTGAGCCCTCAGGAGGGAGCTGCGAGGGGAGGTGCGGGCAGGGTCACCGCGCTCCTGCTGCTCCCGGCTGCTGCTGCAGCCTCCGGGGCCTCGGAGATCCCACACAGGAACAGGGCAGCACCAGCAGCGTCTGACTGATGTCACACCCAGGACATGGCAAGATTCCAGAGACACATAAAACTGCTTCTGATTTTCCACCACCTATCTCTTCCTTCACTGGTTCTTTTTTTATCCAGTGCATAACACAGGGATGATTAGAGCTTTTTGTATGAAAAAGAGGTACAACAGCATCTACAATATAATTACAAAATAGAACACAAAGACTGGGATGAAGGCTGTAACAGACAAAACACTTCAGCACTAATTGTTTTATGATCCTGACATGAGACAAGCATTATCTTTTTATATATGTTCTCAGTGCTCAACCACCCTATTGTTTTGGGATCAATTGTTTTGCACTGTCAAAAAATACTTAAGTTAAAACACAGGTCACGGCTTAAATAGGTTTTAAATTGACAACTTTATACTGAATTTGGTATATAATTGACAACATTAGAAAATTAGAAATATTAGAAAGTACAGAAATACTTACTGTTAGTCATTAAAAATAGTATTACAGTTTGGGTAGATGATGATAATGGCAACATATTTAGACAATTTTTCTCCACACATTTGTAAATATTTATTTCCTCAAATGTTATAGAAAATGCCATTTGGAATTTTTAAAAATTTTGCATTTGAAATCGTAGCTGATATCTCTCTTACAGTAGGTTTATTTGTCCTGGCAGACAATTATGTGTATGCTCCTTAAAATACATGATGTGATAATTATTCTATTGTGAAACATTACTATATTCCAGCTACATTTTATTTTATTCTTGCATCTTTTTTGGTTTACCTCGTATGTAGTGTGGTTTTTTTAAAGAGAAAAAGATAACTTACATCATGCTACAAATACTCAACACTTTGCAGGTATGGATTTTCCCCCGAGAGTGAGAAGAGAGAGCAACATGGAATATTCCAAAACATTAGTTTAACAAAAGAAACTTACAAGACGAAATATAGGGCAAAGGAGTGAGAAGTTAATAACAGACAACTTATTAGAAGAATTCTCAGTTTGATACATATGACTGCAGTGCTGAGTTGTATACAGAATAGTTACAAATGCACCTCACAGAGGAGTAGGATGGAAGAAAATAATGAATGGCAGTGACAATAATCCATTATAAATCTTTCCATACCTCTGATAAAATCATGAATCATACAGTTGAAGCTTAGATCAGTCTTAATATTATTCCATGCTCTATCACCTTGTCTTCTCTCACCATTACAATTGCTGTTGAAAGCCTTTTTCTTAGACAACAAGAAGAAATCATTATTTAAGATTGTTTGGGAAACTGCCTGAATGTGTGTATTGTGTGTGTGCTGGCACTGAGGGAGGATTATTCTCCTTTGTGGATGGGGAGTGGCAGGGTAATCACGCTGATGCAATACCAGAAAGTTCTACTCACCATGACACAGACTATCAACATTACAGAGACAGTAATTATTGGCACTTTTGTAGTATCTTTCATCCCCAATTACTACTGTGCTCTGTAACTGACAGCTCATGAACGAAGCCACAGAGAAGTAGAGAAGAGCCAGTGTACACTTTGTACAGGGAAACAAGCAGAACACCTGGCAGTGATTCATAGGTGTGCTCCCTTACTCACAGATGACACCTCCAGCTGACAGGGGTTCTGTTCAGTTGCCTGCAGGACACAGCATGTACAATTCTGAGGTCAAAAGTAACCTTCTGTCCTTAACAATAATGGAAAAACTGGTTCAGGGTGAAAAGCTGTAACTGGAATTCACAATCACTGGAAACTGGGGCTTGGACTAAAGTGCAAAAGCCAGTTTTATGTGAAGCAAAGGTCTGAAGTGCTAAACGGTGGAATAAGGTTTTCAGCACATTGCACTCTTCTTCCTTTAGATAATTTCTATTAAATCCAGAAGCAAAAACCCCCAAACCTCACACAAAACAGAGAAACCTTACTGGAGAAAACAGGGTTTCCAGATGCTTTTTCATATTAAAATAGCTGACATAATTGTCTGTAAGAATTGTAATTAAGGCTTGACCCTAATTGGAGTTGGTGGCAAAAGTCAGATATTTAATGATGTAGTATTAGGTACAGAGTAACTGGCAGAAAGAAGTCAATGTTAGATAGCAGTGAGGATTCAAAATTCCTTTCTGGACTAGAGTTCCACCTGTGGTGTTATCCACCTTTCTGGCCTGTCACTCTCTGAGCCCTTCTGCCCTCCTGTTTTGAAATCCAGACAGTAGTACTTATTCCAGCTGTTTGGACAGTAGCTACCACTTAAAGCTTCTCACCTAACAGTTGCCTGAGATTCCAAGTTTTTTGCTTAATGATGTTTGAATTCTTTAGTTGATATCTCTTTGTCAAGGTAATGGACCACATATTTTTAACTGGGGAAAGTGACACTATTGCTGTGGAGGAAATTCAGAATTTCACTGAATTTGGGGAAGTACCATGACAGAAAATGACTGTTAGAAAATATTCTAATCCACAAGTAATGGATAGATATTCCAGGCAAACAGTTTTGGCATGATTAGCTTCCTGAGTGTTGAAAAAACCCTGTACTTGCATGTGATATGTACACTGTTCAAATATAGCAGTCAGTCTGCTCTAGAGGAACCAAAGCCAGCAATAAAAAAGGAACCACAACTTTTAAATGTCAGCATTTGCTGCATCAGAAAGAACAGATTAAAGAAGCATAAAAATCAAATGTTAGCATGTAAATCTTTACATTATTAATAAAGCATTGTAAAATAAATGCATCTCAGTCATGTGATTCTACCATAGATGATTTCTCTGGTATATGAATAAAGCAGAAACAAATCCTGTATTTTCTTTAGGTAGTTCTGATCAATCTCTCTTCTGTCAGGAATTTCAGTTACAAAAACCACATAAGGCTCTGCATTCACTGATGTCTGCCCTCAGGTTTAGCAAGCAGTAACAGACAGTGCTTCAACTGTTGTGGAAGGCCGTGGGACTACACACAGTAATCCCTGTATATGGCTGGGAGCTTTTGGAATAGAGGCATCATTATATATTTATAAACAAGGACCTGAGACTTCTCTCTGTGTTTTTCTCTTCAGTTTTTTATCCCCTTTAACTCTCTCAGCAGAAATATGGGAATCAGCCTTTTATAGGCATCACATCATGCCCTGAGGTGAGGCATTGCTGAAACACACAGACATGGAAGCTGCAAGTGCCCCTCAACTTCTATCTTGACATCAAGCATTTCACAGAAATGAGCCTTAAAATAGCAAGAAAAAGGATATAAAGGTTTAACCATGACATAAGCCCATTTGGTATTACTAGTTTTGCTGCCTTCCATTGTCCAGTCATTTTTCACATGAATAAAATCCAAAGCTACAAGCTGTGATGTTGCCCCTGATTTCCTCAGAAAGATTTAGTGTTTGTTTTGCTCCAGACTTGCAGACAAGCTTATGGACTTCAGCAGAGCTAGGACCTAAAAAAGGACCAAACCTTCTGTGGTTGGTTTGTCTGAGAACAGATGGAATGGGAAGAAGCCTACTTCCTCGTGTCATGCTGCACAGCTGTGACTCACATCCCAGCTGAGCAGCTTCTCTTGGAGAGGAGAGCAAGACAAAAACCAGACAAATAGCACATTAGATCAAAGCCAGAAATTAAAATCAGGGGTTCATCATATAGCATGCTCAACACTTGAAACAGAAATGCAGATTTATTACAGAAATAAGACAATTGTTAAGAAGTGATTATATATTCTGGAGTCTATTACTCACTGGGACCATTTGTGGAAATTCTGAAGAATTTTTAAGAGTAATAGATATAATAAATAAACACAAAATAGCTTATTTTAGCATAAATAGAATATGCAAATTGTATGAAAACCTACAGTGTTTTTCCCCCCAGTGATTTTATACTGATAAGCTGCTAAGTTACAATTTTGGTGAAGAGGAAAACTTCTCAAAATAAAGTATTTGATTTATTCCCTACTTCCTAAATATAAAAATGACAAAATTGTTCTCTTTGTAAAACACTCCAGGCCAACAGTGACATACATCAACCACCTTCTGTTTTACCAAGAGATGCAGCTGGGTATTTTTGGGTAATTCTGCTTACTGCTGGCACTTGGGTATTTTGAATTATTGTGAGACCCTTTAATAAACTGATTAAACATACCTGTCACTGTATTTCTGTGTGACACTGCTATAACCCAGCAGCTGGTGTGGGAGCTGTCCCTGCTGTCAGTGACCTCCCCTGTAGGTGACTGTCACTTGCACGTGTCGTGTTGTGCCAGTCCAGTGTGTTGTGCTGGTCATTTTCTAAGAGGTTTTGGAGAGGGAGGGCTCTCAAACGGCATCACAAACTCAGTGCTTTTGTCACCAGGGACAATAAACTCTCTGAGGAGTGCCTGGGAGTGTCCTGGCAGGTCACTGCTGCGAAGGAAGGCAGGGTGGCAGCAGACAGACCACCACAGCTGATGACAAGTTTCCTTTCACTCCTAAAATACCTACTCACAAGAAGGGGTTTGTTGGAACTCTCTAGCTTTTTTTTTTTTAAACTGAACTTTCATTCTATTCAATCTAAAATATTTGACTTTTCCCCTCTTCCAAGTGCCTGTTTGAACTTGGGCTTTTGCAATCAGTTAATGCAATTTTTGCTTACATAGCAGTGGATATAAAAGGCAGCAGAAAGAAAGAACTGTAAGCATAAATAACCCTAAACTCTGTCTCATTTGCACGCTCACTGTTCACAGTTTATCTGTGTCATTTTTAGTTCTTGGAGACCTGATCTCAAGGACAAGGATTGTTCTGTGTCATGCTGCAGGGCCAAGAAAAAGAATTTTTTCATAAACCTATGAGGAACTACTAAATATTATAGATATACATTGAGAAAGCTTAAGGGGATGCTTTGAAAATGTAACAACTCAATAATGTTGGCTCACAACATTTTTTCTTTGAATAGAGGAATGCCTGAATATCTGAGAAAAAATTTAGGTAAAATGCAATAGAGCATGAACAGTTTAGAGAAGATAAAGATGTTCTCTGATGCAACAGAAAAACACAAGTCAGGGCTGAGAAGCAAAAGTGAGATGATGGCATTAAAGTGATGGAAAATGATCTCTACAGGCATCAGCTGCAAATTGCATGTCAATAGTTTTGGACTTCTGCATAATAAAGTAATCAGTGTTTTAGCTAAATTGAAAATGATTTTACCATGACAGAGCTGAAATCAAAAAAGGAAGTGTGGGATGCCTTTGAGGTTTAGTTTCACTATCAAAATAATTAGCTAATATCCAAATCTTCATGTGACAAAATCTGGTAAATCTCTTCAATTGGCATTCAATTGCATTATCTGCTAATTTCTTTGTTGGAAAGCAAAAGAGTATTTTATCAATCTCACTATTTAATGAAATGATTAGATCCAAATAAATACTGATGCTAGCTTGTTATTATGACCTAATTTGTAATTATATTGCCTATTTCAGTGTAGAAAGTAATTTACTCTTAATCAAGATTTTAAAATCGATACTGTGTCACTCATGTTGCAATGTGCAACATGAGCCAGAACTAATGAGACTGGCAGACATCTACTGGTAAATATAAAGTTAATCTGCTTCCTGATTTAACCTTTGTGTATCCTACATGGTGTTCCAATTAGTAACGGAAAGCTGCTAAATGTCCTGCTCTGGAATTATTCTTTCTCTATATATCAGCTTGATTCTGTGTCAATAAAATAGTATTTTATAAGAAGTTTAGGTCAATGCATTGATTTTTCTGTTTTATTTCAGTTATTGAAAGTTGATTGAATGGAAACTGTAAAGAACAGTTATAGGGCAAAAAAAATGGGGCCATGTCCAAAAATTATATTGGCCAACTGTTCATCTGTTGGGACATTTTTGCCTACTTGAAAAGTGTCATGATGGTAATTTATCTCAAAGACCTTCCTAGGAAATGTTTGCAAAATGGTTTTAAAATCTTGTGTGTAACCCAGACCTGAACAGTGTATATTTAATTCATTATGTAACTCAAATATTGGCTTGAAAGGCAAAGCAAGCATTTCCTTGTGACAGTAGGTGGCTCACTGAATTTATCACATGGCTGTGTAAACAACAAAATAACAAAAAAATGCATCAAAATCCAGAAACCATCACTGACATTTCACACTGAAAGAGTGGGTTTAGATGTTAGGAGAAAACTCCCCCATGTGAGGGAGGTGAGGGCCTGGCACAGGTTACCAGAGAAGCTGTGGCTGTCCCAGCCCTGGCAGTGTCCAAGGCCAGGCTGGATGGGTTTGAACAACCTGGGACAGTGGAGGGTGTCCCTGGGTGGAACTGGGTGGCCTGAAAGCTCCTTGCAACCCAAACCCTTCTATGATTCTACGACATCCATCAGTGTAGGTGTCACTGAGCAGGCCCGAGAGCACACCTGGCTCAGGCCCTCACAGAATGGGCTGAATCACGGTAACCCAGGGGAGGTTAAAGCTGGGTATCAGCAGCAGAACATTCCCCAGGAGGGAGGCGGGGCTGGAACGGGCTCCCCAGGGAAGCGCTCACAGCACCAAACCTGACAGGAAGTGTCCGGACAACGCTCTCAGGCCCACAGCGGGACTCTTGGGGAGTGCTCTGTGCAGGGCCAGCAGCGGGACTCCGTGATCGCCGCGCTGGCCCCACAAGCTTCCCGTGCACTCCCAGCACGACAGCGACACGGACAC
>NW_005054319.1:4192694-4193219 GCF_000277835.1 Geospiza fortis | reverse complement strand
CGGGGGCTGTGCCTGCCCCGTGTCACCGGGCAGTGTCGCTTGGCTTTGCACGGATGCAGCCCCGCAGCCTTGTCCTTGCCGGTGGCCGGGGGCGAGTGCCCCGCTGTGCTGCTCGCTCTGCGCGTCAGCAGCAAACGCGCCGCTTTCTTGTGCCTTTGCCTAAGCTATAGCTGAGTTAAATACTGGGAATAAATCGTGAATATGTGCACTTTGATAGCACGGTCCTGACACCTTGTAAGGAGCAAACAATTTCCTCCATCGGTTGATTTGAGTTTTTTTGAAATCAAGAACAGTTGCAGCATGGAAAATGCAGACAGTTTTAAATACCAGTGTTATTGCATGAAAAAGATGCTTCAGATTGAATTTGTATCTCTCCTGTTTTGAGCCTGTTTCTGCAAAACGTGGAGCTCTCTAACACAGCTTTGACCTGTTGTAGGGTTGGAGTTTCATTGTTTTTGTGATAAAACAAAAGATTTACTTTTACCTTAACTGGCAGCAGGAACAGGCTGTGCACTGTCGCTACAA
>NW_005054319.1:4179269-4192684 GCF_000277835.1 Geospiza fortis | reverse complement strand
AACAGAGCTGTAATGAAAGTTTTGACATCTGGCCAGTGGCCAAGGGCTGAAAAACAAGTCTGGTTAGAGTTTGTTACTTGTAAAAGGTAATTTGAAATGGGAAGAGGTCAAAATGTGGCATCTCCTATTTTTGTTGTTGCGATTTGCCCTAAAATTCTGAAGCTTGAAAACGAGCCAGATGGCCAGGAGTTGTACACGTAGCTTGGTAACCCTGGTAGCTGAAAAAGCCTTGCCTTTGCTCGTTATCAGTGTTGGTACAGAATGGCTCTCCTGGAACACCACCAGCTTTCCTTTGTGCTACAGCTGATACCCGCTAACCGTGCTGGGCCAGCCAGTCTGACCAGTTCCCTCCGGGAAGCTTTTGTTGATTGCCAGTGTTGTGTGTCTGATTTCAGCTTGCACTTCTGTTTACAGGAGGATTACTTTAATATTAACCTTCCATGTTAAGCCTCTAATGAGCCCCAGCCTGTCCCCTGGTGAAGGGAAAGGCTGCTGTTACACAGCCAATCTCTCTGGCTGCTCCTTTGCTGACTCACTTTCATGCCTGTCACCGAAAGAGAGCTTGTAGCAGATTAAACTGAAACTATAGACGGGCAGCTGGTATTTGGGCATACTTCCTACCCCTCTGGATGTGCTCAAGCAGCCTGCAGGGAGACTTGTCTGTTGGGACAACTGTTACTTTCTGTAGCTGGGTTATTCTTTATGTGAAAGGTTGTTAATTATTTTTGGTTCAGTACACTGGGAACCAGGAAACTGGGTTATCAGTGTAATAACTTCCTGCATTCTTTCTCTTTAGGTCCATATTGAGATCCATTGACTTGTGACTTGGTGTGCTGCTTCTGCTGTATGCTGCAACTAGAGTCAGTCACTCTTTATCAAATCCAGCCTGTTGTGAAGCATCAAAGCTGTGCTCGTGTGCTCTAGGACTATGAAGAAAGAAGATTTTACCCAGAAACGAGTATGTGACAATGGCCCAGATCATCACAAGCCAGCAGCTCATCTGACACACGTGCATTCCATGTTGGACAGTTCTCAAAATCATAGTAGCAGTTTACAAGAATTACATAACACCAGGAATTTTTCTCTCTTTAATACTATACCTCTATCTTCTGTTGGCAAGGAAATGCCTCTGAGCTTCAGTGAATCAGCAGGGACGAACTCAAGTGCAGCTGCTCCTTGGAAGGATTCATTTCATCTGCATTTTTCTTCTGGGAAAGACAATCTCGATAGGGTTTCTCACTGCATTGGTGGCATTTCAGTAACAGGCTGGCTGGAAGAAGCTTGTAGCATCTCTGGAGACTTCAGCTCAGGCTGCCCAGGAGACAACTTTGTATGTTTTGCACAATTCTGGCTGGGAAATTCGCAGTATAATAAAAACCTGTGGTTTCTGGAATTAGAAATGAGCAGTAGCAAAGAGAATGAATTGCAGTTTGTGTTTTTTAAAGCACTGGAGCTTGGTGCACTTCCTGATTCCTGTTCTAATCCAGTTGCCTCTCTGAACAACTCTGCTATGGGACTCTCAAACAACCAGAAACCATGTTTTTTCCTTTGTTGCTTAAACCTTGTATCTTCAGAGCAAACACTTGGATATGAGCAAATGCTTATGAATATAGACTATGTGACTAATAATTTTCACATCATACAGCTAGTAACCTCTGTGCTAGCTTTTGCACTAGCAGGTCTCTGGTATGCAGTAGGGAAGGTGAAAAAGTACTGAGATTTTAATAAAGACTATTTTTAATATTAGCAGAAAATAAGAGAGACAAGGTTACAGTTCAGGTTTTAGTGAGAATTAGCTGAAGTAAAAACTATAGTTGTATAATTGCTAGTTAAAGTGGCTGATGGAAGATAATTTTTGTAAGGAATAGCTGCATCTGAGTGTAAAGAACATCATCTTCAGACTCTGGGACTTCTGCAGGTCTGCTGTTAACACTAAACTAGAACCCAATTTGATTAGCACAGATCCTTTGTTTTCTATAGAGTTTGTATTAGTGGAGTGTTCTGGCTACTACTATTTATACCCATTTCCAATGAAATTTGTTTCTTGTAGAATTCAATTCCTGCTCTGAACCAACAGCAGCTGATGTATCAGTCCTTAAAACACTTTGAACTGGAAAGCTGTTGGGAGGGTGGTCTTCAATACAGCATAATTGTCAGCAATGTTCTTTCCAAGGATGGTACTGCTCTAATTTAACAATACCTTGTGAGCTTTATTGTGCTACAATAGACACTGTAAACAACTTTCAAAACAATTCTTTTTCCTTGAAAGAATGATTGTTATTGCTGAGGTACAGTAACAGCTTCTGGACCTGTTGACTCTGGCTTTGGGACAGGTTTGCCAAAGAACAGGGCAATAATGCTGGAATCCATAGAGCTGCTGGTGAATAGAATTTTGAGGAATAGGCTCCTGGTGGCACTTCAGTGGAGAAACTCATCCTGCAGGTCAAACTTTGAACTTGATGTCCAAAATCCTCAGCCAGGGGTGTTGCTCTAGATCGGCTTAATGTGCTCTAAAGGCTCACATAAAGAGGGAGGTATTGGTGTGTGGGGTAGGATGCATTTTCAGCTTTCCCTTGACTCTGACTTAAAAGTGAGGACTTAATGTGGAGTAAAGTGGTTCACACACTAGGTATCCCTGCCAGTGGTTCACACACTAGGTACCCTTTTGCCAGCTGGTCTTGCTTCATCTTGGAAAGAGAGGAAGTGATGTTGTACTTAGTTTGAACTGAGCTTAGCTGGAAAGCCAGTAGTTTCCAGTGTGGTGGTTGTTGAACTGTTAGCACCACATGTATAGAGAAATCCTTGATTATGAAGATAAGATGCTGATTATCAGTCTTAGGGAGAGAAGTGTTTAAATTTTTAAATCTTATTTGAGTGCTGAAAATGAGATATGTTACTTTTTGTGTTAAGTGATACATTGTGTTTTCATTATCCCCATTGGCTGATTGTTTCTTTTGGATACTAAAGAGATGAAAAGCCCCTTACTTTCATTTAGAAAATAACTTTTTCCTGGTGTGCATTTAAATGATTGCTTAACTTGTAGACTTTTGACCATGCAATCACCTGTCACAAAGTGACTGAAAGTCCCAAAATAGTACTGGATTATGTATCATAAGTAATTACTCTGACAGCAGCAGTTCCCTCTCAGTCAAGCCATCCACTCTCATCTCCACTGCTGTAATTTATCAGCCTTGCAGTGAGTGGTATTAACACAGGTTAACACGTGGTGTTGCAGAGGTTCAAGATTCCTGAAGTGATGTGGATCTGACATCCCAGAACACCAGAAACAAACATTCCTCCAAATGTCTGTGGCTTGGAGTCACGGTGTTAAGCTGCTGTCTGCCTGTATCTTGACCCAAAAAGCACTTGGCAGAGTTGAGGGTAGAGGAATGAAGGCTGGGAGGGGTTGGAGCCTGTTTAAGGCAGCTTGATTCCTAAAGACAACGTTGTGCAACTCCATATTAATCTCTATGCAGCTGCACAGGTACAGCCATACCCTCCCTGTATGGTGAGCCTTACCTTCAGATGTGCACACAGTCCTGCACCCAAAACTTGAGTGCTTGGACTTCCTGTACAAAGGATCCATTGGCACAGCTGTACCTGCAGTTGTTACTTGAGACCTTGTTTGTACAGCTGACTGCTTTGCTCTGGAACATTCTCTGCTGTGTGTCATTTGGGAACTACGTGTTTTGGGAACCGCAGTTCTGTACAAGAACTTGTAGGTGAGATTGTCAGGTTAATAGGCAAGAGGAGTAGCTAAAGGCATAAAACCACAGTTTTTAATGCACCTTTTTCTCATGGTGATTTCAAAGGGGAGGAAATGAAACATGAGAGACACTACCAATAAACTAGAATTGAAATGTGTGTACAGCAGAGTGCCAAGGGTTTTCTCCTTATGAATGATGAGCCTATGGAGGAGGAGATCTTGGAATATTGAATTGTGTTACATATCACAGTCTAGCTAATACAGTCCTGTTTTAAGCAAAGACTTGTCTGAATGTGTGGCCTTTCATTACTTACTACAGGATCACTTTAAATACAGCTAAGTGAAATGATGGATGTTTGTTGTGTATTATATGTATATTGACCATAAGATACAAAGAATACTTAAATAAGTGGATTTAATCCATTTTAAGATAGATTATGTACCTTGCCTTGAATTTTATTGCTTAAAACCTAAAAGGTAATTTTAACTTGAACATTCCTTCTGAAATTCAAATAAAGCATAGTTTGGTATGTTAAAATCTCATGTAATAGTCTGCACTTTAAGCCTGGGGAGGCCATGGATTGAAAGCGCTGTTCTTGCACTAACAGAACTGCCTGCCCTGACTGAGGCAATGTTTCAATGGCTTTTCCTGTCTGGAGGGAGAATAAGGAACCTGAAGGATGGCATCCATCCTTTGAAACTATAGATAAATCTAACACTATGTGGTTTAGGCCACTGTTCTCTTCCTACAGATGTTCTGATATTAACTCATCTCAAAAGATGGAAGGTGTCTTGGCCAAGAACCAGTTTGTGTGGAGTTTCATGGCTTCACTATGTCCAATGTGGAAAACTTTCCTGAGTTTATGTGCTGTTAGGACTGTCTCAGATGATTATTACAGTACAGAAAAATAATATTCTTAGTAGGGGTAAGGGACCTTTATACTCAACCAAGAGTTGCCTTCATATTTCTGTATTTTTGTCTCTCATCCTTCTCTAGGAAGAGATTATTTCTAAGCAAAATGTCAGGGTTCTACTAAACAACTTGTGCTATCTGAAATGTCATTGATTAGTGTCCAGATCCTTCCTGCACTACATAGCAAAGTTTTATTTCTGCCATTAGAAAAGAAATAAGAAAATACTCAATATTAAGAGAATTTCCTACTAGTTACGCGTGAGTGAAAATTTACTATGTGGTGTACTGCTATGAAAAGAAAATATACTTTTAAATGTATGCGCAGAGCTCTGCATGTAGATAAAAAGTGTTTTACCACAGTATGATGTTGGGATGCTTATGCAAATGCTTATTTACTTTCTGACATTGCAGTGCAAAATGCAGTAGAGATGGTGGTGTTACTTCTCCATGTGGTTTTTAGCCAGTGCAATCTCAGCTATCGTGTCTGCATCATCCTGCACAGGGGACAGTTCCAGCTGTAGACATTTTTTAGCCTTTTGCTTTTTCAGTGTTTGGTTTGGTTTTGCTGTTGTTTGAGGTTTGGTGGTTTGTTGTTTGTTTGTGGTTTATTTCTCTTTTTTTTTTTTTAAGTTATCATTAGGACTGTAATGACAGCACTTTCTTGAACTTCGCCAAAGTTTTCTTCCTTTCTCCTTCTCTCCACCTTTGCCCCTTATAGGTATACACATTTCAATTTTGGAAGAAGCAAGCCTGTATGTACTCTCCTAATATATAATCTTATTGTCAGGTTGCTCCTTTTTTTTAATGGCCTGGTCATGCACATATTTCTCTCCCTATAATTTCTCAGCATAAGCATATGCTGATATTTTGTTCCACCTCAGAAACATTGTCCTGTAATTAATTATGCACAACAAATTGACAGAAACCATGTAGAGATGTAAGAGTCCATAGTCTCTCATCAGGGTGTATGACAGGTGGTATAACTGACAGAGCAGTATGTAGTCACTGTGACATATTTCTGCTTTTTTTCTTTTCAAAACAGCTGCTTCAATTAAAATCCAATATTTAATTTGAGTATGTGGTACCTCTGACAGCTGAGAATTGCAGCTAGAATCTGAGGCTTATAAAACACATTAAGGTTAGAACTTAGTGTAACTTTTCAAAAAATTGAAGAGTATATTAAAGAGTACGTGAATATTTTGAAACCTTTTTTTCCCCTAAGAGTGCACAGAATAAAATATGTTCTGCCACTTGTTTCTGTTAAAACCAGTAACTGGGGGTGGGGGGAGAACCCTTTTTAGACTGCAAAGCCTCTGATCCTCAAGGAAGAGCTGCACTTGCTAGAACTTTAAAATAAACCAAATGTTGCCTATAGAAGTACTGATATTTATGATCAACTGTCATACATAAATTACAAGGTCATGGATGTCAATCTCCTGACAGTGTGAAAACAAGAATAATAAATTCAGAAGTGCTAGAATAATGCTGAGAAATCCTATTGTACTTTGAAATTTATCCTCTACTGCATCCCAAAATCTCAATTATCTTAGTATTTTTGGAAGTAGTGATAAAAGATTCAGACTAAGATGGTTATTTCATGGTTAATGATGAAATCAATTTAAAAGCTACAACATTTTAGAAAATGACCAGAGGGACTTCCACAAAGAAAATCTGCCTTGAAAAAGTCTATTTTATTTGTGTGATCTCTATATATGTATAGTCTGTTTTGCAAATTCCTTCCTTCTTCATGGAAGATCGCTATAAACCTGACAGCAAAAGTGGTCAAAACCCAAACTTGCAAAAGTATCAGTGTTTCATTTTATGTTTGTAGTCAGTTTTAGCTATTATCAAACATAATACCTAAATGTAATTTAAACTTTTGTTCTTAAAAGTAGGGAAATCAAATATTCAGTGCCTGATTCATCACTTGAAGTTGAGTGAAACCATTTCTTGAAAATGGGTTCTGCTACCTGATGGTGACTAATTTTCAATGCTGATACTCAATATTTCCTGTAAACTGTGATGACATCCCTGCAGAACAATTTTAGTCTATGGCCTTGGTCTTTAGCCCTATTTTTATTATTATTACTTTTTTATTGCAATGTGAGGGGTGGAGAAGGCTGGCACAAACCATTTATTTTTTGTTGCAGAGAAAGATGTTTACAACTTTGTATGTATTTTAAAAATGCATTGTGACACTTTTAACTTGGGAGAGAAGTTTCCACAGTAGACTTGAAACCTGAAGAGAGACTTTGGAATATCGGGAGTGCTCCCCAAGCTGCCAGAAGCTGTTGAGGGTGAAGCTGCTCACTCACACCACAGGAGGGAGTTACACATCAGTCTTTGGAGTATTTTCAGTTATGGCATTGTTAGTACATCTTGGTACAGTGCATTTCAGTTTGCCTTGTCTTATGGATTGTCACTGCAAATAGGTTAATGTACAAAATCAATACACAGCAGTAATGTATTGTAACTGTTTACATTTGAACTCAGAGTACCAATGGATGGGTTTTGTCAAGCTATTTAAAAACAGAAATAAAAATGTTTTCTAAAAGACAAGAGGTAGTTTTGGTACTTCTCATTCCAATTTTCCAGTGTATAAATTGTACTTGAAGAGATTTGTGTTTCTGACAATGTGAAGTCAGACAGGGAGTGGCTTTTCCAGAGGAACAATTTGAGAGGTATGTGTTTACAGAAACCAAGCAAATTTTAAACCTCTGTGAGGATACAAAGGCTCAATGCTTGCACCTGACCTTGGAAATCTAGTATGTGAACGCAAGGCTAGTTTAATGATGTTAGCCACCAGTATTTATTAATGGGCATTCTTTTTACACACTTTATTTTAGTGAGAAGCCTTAACAAGCCAGTTGCTTTCAGTGTAGTTCCAAGATATTTCCTAAATAACTAGCTCCAATCTTACAGCATAGCTTCATTTTAAAGGGGAAAGCAAACCATGGTAAATACATGTAATGGCTATAGCAACTCTCTTGCATCATCCAGGATAAACACTGCTGGGTGTTTCTCTGCACAGTTAAAATCACCATGATATTAACAGATATGGCAGAGCTTTTGTTTCTGTTGAATGAAATACTCCCATTAAGGGAGCAGAATAAAGATGTATCCTCTGCTAAATGTTGAACATTAAAAAACATTTAAACAGGAGCCAATCACCCTTCAGAGATCTCTTCTGAAAGCTGCTATGAGGTGACCTTTTGATTCTAGACTCAAAAAACTTAGTTTTTGTTAGGTCTGGAGATCCCTTGCTGCCACAACTGATAGTTTTGAGGAAGAATGTTATTGTTATGAGCTGTATTCTGAAAAGAACTGGTATTGGCAACTCTGAAGAACAGGCTGATACTCTGAGTACAAAATTAATGTGTACTTTTTTCTTCATGATGAATGCTGAGATAATATTGTCCCTCAAAACAAGCATTTAAACAGAAAAAAAAAGGAGAGAGGAAAAAACTGAATATAATAAATGTAATAAAGTTCTGTAAAGTTTTGGCATGTGGTTAGACCTCCATGGCTAAGAAAGTGCTATCAGTGCTCCCTGCACATGACTGTAGGTTCCTCATGGCTTTTGGAATTTGTATGGCAGATCCTGCAATAGTAAACTGTAACCTTTGCCCATGATATTCCAGCCACCCACTGTGACAGTGGTGTGACACAGCCTTGATTACTCATGTTGTCATCACTTTCAGATGGTTTATCAATAGTTTTACATACATTTATATAATTGGGCATGATACCTGCAATGGGGAATGTTAAGGAACTCTAAATACTTTTGCAAATAAACTCAGAAATAGGCATGCTACTCTGTGCACATCCAAATCTCTTCCTATTGGGATCTGAGATGCTTTGAAGTCAGATTTAAGGCGGTGGCCTATGACTTTGTGGTAGTCTCTTTGTTCATCTCATACTCAGAATTTTACATATAAAATTCTGTAAGAGCAACTCATCTGTACAGGAACCCAAATTTGCTCTCTGCAAATCTGAGATTGCCAGAGGAACTTCTTACCAATTTACACTCATCACAACATTTATCTCTTCAGTATGTTTCTTGGCTCTTGCTTTTTCTGGCAGATATTATAGCAGCTTAAAATTTAAAACCCCCAAAACCTTAAACCAAACACAAGTACCAAAGATTCTGCTGAAGATGTTCACATTTCTTAGAGAGATGATTTTTTAAAACAGGATGGAGTGCTCTACCTTACATTAAAAAAAAAGAAAAGGTATTGGATAGGGGTTTTGTTACCAAGAACTGTGGCATGTTTGTAAAGTGCACTTTTAAGTCTTGAACGTTAGGAAGTGCTTTGTCTATTTGTTATCACAAGTATTTTTCAGACATATCAAAATACTCCTTTATTTATCTTTAACCTTCTAGTTCAAAGAAAAGAAAAAAAAAAAACAAACACATTTTGGAATTCTTTCAAGTATTATGTTTTGTTAAAAGTGCCCCCAAGGGCAAAGGACCAAAACCAACACAGACCTCTTGCTCATTGAACAAAAAGCCAGCAGCAATGACAAGCAGGATGTTTTTGATGCTCTTTGTTGGTTTTTTTCTGGGGCTAGTGGCTGAAGCCCTTAATCACTTTAGCTGGAAGTTATGCACAAATAACCCTTCTGAGCTCAGTAATCCTGTATTGCTTTGTATCATAAAAAAATCTTTTCTGCAGCAGGGATTCCTAAATGGCCTCTCAGATCTTAGCCTTGCATTCCAGGTACTGCTGACTGCAAGCACGTATGACCCACTCCAGAGCTACAACAGTTACAGGATTTCCAATTTTTGTATAAAAGCATTTAAGATTAAAACAACAAAAAACATTTCATGATGTTGTATAGCACCTTCTTAAGGGTTCCCTTGTATCCCTTCAGGTGTTTCTCACTTTAGGTCAGGTTTGTAGATGCTGAATTTTCTACCACACTGAAAATCAGAGACTAGCATAAAAACTTGTCAAAACTGAATGAAAATTCAAATCTTTTTTGAAGTTGGACAGCCTTCTTTTATCTTCTGTTCCCTCTAGCTGCTTTCTGAGTGAGAACATCTGTACAGACTACAGCAGGTTTCAAGTCCTTCACTTTGATATACGGTGTATGTTCCCAACAATCTGTTGCTTAAAATAAAAGCTGTCTGGTCTGTGTTGTCACTGTCAATCATAATTTTCAGAGCTCTTCCTCACATTTTCTTTCTGGTTTATAATCATTCGTTTGCAGTTGATAGCTCTATCTTCTGCTTTCCTTCTATTTAGCAAAACTACTTACTTGCCAGTGCTGGCAAGCAGAAGCCTGAAGAGCTTTTCATCACTGGATATTTTGTAACAGTCAGTTTTTTTGCTACTTGCTCAATTTCCAGTTAATTCTAATACATTTTCATTAGGTATCCATAAGGAATTGTAGTATTCCTGAACGGATTTTGAGCATTTCTCTTTCATCACACAGAAAGTGATTTTTTTGAAGGCCTCTATTGAAACAGCACTGTCCAAAGGTTTGATTCCCTTTTATATATGGCTATTGTTACTACAGTTAGTATAAAAGAATCCTTTTATAAGTGACAATATTTCTGGTCAATCTTTGTTATTCACATGTGTTTGTTAAATTCAGCAGGTGATCTGCCTGGGAGGGCTCTTCTGCCTCCTAGCAGATATTCCAGCCACAGTAAGATAATGGGATACACAAGGTGACTCCTCTCAACCTAACATACAAACCTGAGAGAAAAAAAAACCAGAAAGACCAACCAATTAAAAAAAAGTGTTTTGAAAAATTAGTGGTTTAATTCTATAGGTTATTTTGCCAGAAACATGGGATGAGAAGGTATGAATTAAAACTTGAGACAGGAAGCAACCCAGACACAATTTTCCTTTATAACAGAAATTGTCAAGTAGTTCAGATCATATAGGGAGGGTAGGGTTAACTAAGAACTGGAAGTGGGCTCAGAGGAAATTAAAAAAGCACAGATATTTTACAACCTTTTTGTAGAAAAGGAAAATCACACTTTTACTATTATTGCCCAAGAGGTATTTCTGTTGTCCTTCCAGCCCTACATACACCTTATCACAATGCTACGTGGAGAAAGCAAGCTTGGGGGTTTTTGTTGTTGTTTTGTTTTCTTGGTTTTTGGTTTTTTTTTTGCATTTCAGAAAGTGTAATCAGTAAGAAAAGAAATCTGATAGTAGGATTTATCTGTTTAAGTACCTTAGAGTGGTTTCAGTAGGACAAATCACAGCTCCAATCCTGTAATCCAATCACACAAGATCAGTACTGATGTCTAGCCCTGTTGACTTAATCAGAGCTCTGGAGCTGAGGATCTGCCTGTGGGAGCTGAGCTGCAATGCCTGGACTTGGTGATTTATGGGAATATCATTAAATTTAGCCTGGGTTAAAAGTGCAGCCCTATGCACAGTAGAGTCAATGTGAATCTTCCCAGCCACTCCAATTGAGGCAATATCATGTTCTTGAAGAGCCTTGAAATTTATTGCATACATTCCAAATACTGTTCTCTTCACAGAACAGCCATCTTTAAGTGTATTATCTTGAAAAAAAGAGACAGAATTTACCATCTGACAATTATAATAATAAAATATATCATGTCTAAAGTTATAGCATATGGATGGTCTTCTAAGAGAAATCTCCTGAGAATTCCAATTTAAAAAAGGGTAACATTTGCTACTTTGTTTGAATGATTAAATTGATAACAGCTTTTGATAAGACTTTTTACACAGCTTTAAGCTCACTACTGCTTTTTAATCTTAGACATTCTCAAATGAACTGCTCAAAGTAATTGTTAACAAGATTATTAAAGCTTTTTATGATAAGGAAGTGTAACTTTTTTATTTCCTGGAGTACTAAATTCTAGTTTTTTCCTTTCTCAGCTACACAATGTTCATTTGTGATATGCTGGGTCTTGTATTACTTTGCTTGCTGTTGGTGCTGCAGTTAAACATAATTTTAATATTTTTATCTACTACTATTGATCAATTATTCAATTATTCAGGGACATATGTTAGATGACATCTCAAAAAGTTACTGTTATTATCATGGTAAAGAAGCACTACAGAAGTGTTAAACAATTGTTGATCGTTGGCAGAAGGGGAGGAGACATTTTTTTAACAATGGAAGCAGACTCCAAACTCAAAGGTGGAGTTTGTGTCTAAACTTTTACTAAAGGGCCCTGCAAGAAAATTAAAGAGTTCCTGTTATCCAAGTGAATGTGAGTGGACAAGGCTCTGTTCAAAACTGGGCTGAAAAGAAGGTAGGATGTCCAACCAGCTTTGCAGCAGCATGCAGGGAGTCTTTTGTTCATCATGCTCCCAGCACACCTCTAATATTGTGATCTAAAGCTAAAGGACCATTTTGTTAACATAAAATTTGAAATTGTAGTTTTCCTGACTGCATGTAGTAAGTATATATAAACACTTAAATATAAACATACACATGGATTAATATCTGCTTGTTTAGATCAAGGACATATTCCTGCCTAAGTACCTTCCATAAATGATTAAAAGTGCAGTGGAAAGAATGGAAGCACACCCCAAGTGTGTAGCTGTAGGTGCTGCAATAAGCATGGTAAATGCACACCTTTCTTTGCTGTTGTGTTACTCTGGAATTAGTACAGACCTTCCAAAATCCCATTGTGATAAAGATATTGCTTTACTCATTGCTGCTGCCTATGGTCAGTATTCTGGAGTAACATCTTTTATTGATTAGCAGTTTAGATTTCTAAGAATACTGATTTATCTGCATTTATCTGTCATTACTTGCAGTTTCATAATCTAATAAAAATAATGTTATCTCATTTTTAATAGGTTCAAGGCAGCATTTCATTATTTTAGCTGAAGAATATATCTCTTTTTAACTCGTATCAGAATATCCCAGCTTTACTATAACAAAATTAAAATTACATTTATAGAAGAGAATGCTTTGTACAAATTATAAAGGAAGTCCAAACCATTTCAAGAAAAAGCAGCAGCTAGGAAAAGAACTGCCAGGCAACTGTACTTTGTAGAGAGTAAATACAGAAATTCCACAGAAACAATCAGGATACTGGAGATTCAAATATAAGAAACACATAGAAATACTCCATTGAATGATTTAATGTATGGAGGAGATAACCACTCCTGCCAACAGCATGAAAAGGTTTTAACTGTGAATGAGACAGTATTTAAGAACATAACTAGTACCTGGCAGTGTATTTATCTTGCAAATGTGATTAAGACATTGAAAAAATTATCTGTTTGTTTTAATTGTAGTTATCTGCCACCTTGTTTTTCAGGTTTGGAGTCTTCCTTAACTGCCGAGCTCTGGAAAAGCCTTTCAGAGTAAAGAGCAGGGGCAGGGTTTTGTTAGTCATGAGAACTCAGCTGTGCTCATTATCCATGACCTGCTGGATAGCACTTCCAGCAGGAACAGCAGAATGCAGGCCAGGGGGAAGAACACCCCTGCACAAAATAATCCATTTGTTCTCAGCTGGTACAATAACTGAACTAAGTATCCAGATTCTCATGCTTTTGAAGTGTTCTCCATCAACAGCAAATGCTATGTGAAAGTCTTTTAGGCATAACTGTACTGTTATTCCCTAATGCTTTCAATTTTTCCCCACAAACATAAAAAGAAATGGAGAACATAGTCTATTTAAAAACATATTCTTTATCCAGTGTGAAAACACTGAGCAGTTCACATTTTCTTAAGCAGCTTTGTGCATTAAAACTGAACTAAATTGAGTAACTTTTTATAAAATATGCTCTAATGTTTCATTATTTTGAAACAAAATTATTTGCTTTCAAAATATAGCTCCACCAT
>NW_005054319.1:4171522-4179235 GCF_000277835.1 Geospiza fortis | reverse complement strand
TCAATGCAGACATCCTTAAGAGGAGATCTTGCATCTGTGCAAATAAGATTTCTGCTGTTTGAAAATCTAACAAAACTTTTAAAGATCCACATTAAAAGGAAACAAAAAATGTTTAATTTAATCACTTTGTAGGACATTGTTGTTTCTATTGTGTTTTGTACACTAAGTCAATTTTTTTTATGTTACATTCCTTGTTTAGTCCAAAGCATGGCAATCTGCCAGCCAGAGCTTTTAGTGATAAATTCTGCTATACAAAGCAAAAGTTTTTATATGTGAGGCCACTTCCTTCTGCTATTTTATCATCTTCCTGGTTTTGTCTGTTTTCAATAAATGCCTTTGTATTTTCACATCTTTTATATGCTTGTATACACAGACACTTTCCTCTGCATTAAAACTGATAGTTGCAAGTTGTTAAGGATAAAAAAGACAGACTGTTGACTTAAATTTCACTGCACTAATACATTATATGAATGCTTTAATGTTACTGTATTAAAAGATCTTAACATTGATATTAAAAGTATTTCCTGAATTTGGCAGGGGGGAGGAGAGGCAAGGATGATGTTTCATAATAAGGTTTTTAAATGGAAATAATCTCTGGGTACAGCTACACTTTAGTACTACAGATTGGTATATGAAGGCTGGGTTCTCACAGTGAATTTGCATTATTTTAAAGCATCTCAAATTTAAACATATTGAAATTGAAAATCTGAAAAGAAATTATGGTGGAGGTTAAACATCTCTCTTTTACCTGTCCCAAGGGGCTGAACATTTCTGCCTGAGGAGAAAAATCTAAAAAAACTCATCAGTAAACAGAAGCCACAGAGGCCCCTGCACACACAGTGGAACCCAATCAGTCTTGAGGGAAAGGAGAATTTGAATTAGGGGTGGTCAGAGGAGAAGGATGAGGTTGGAGGGAAAAAGTTGAAGTTGCAATGCAAACTGGAGAAAAGCTTCTGGAACATACAAGAAAGAGAAGCTGCCTCTGCTGTCCCTGCCCATCTTAGCAGTCTGTCATTAATTCCTTTTTTCCACAAAAAATGTTACCAAGGATGTAAGCTACAAATCATCATGTACTAATCTTTTTATGAAGACTTTTTTTTGTTGTTCTGCAGACGTATTGTTCTTTTACAATCATATTAATAGACTAAAAATAACAAGGGCAGTTCTACCAGACTTAAATTACAATTCTGTTTCTTAGGAATTATTATTTTGTACTGTGCTGATTGAGATCACAGAAATCTTTTTCTGACCACAGAGGTATAAGGTACCAAATTCATCCTTCCTGTAACTGTACTGAGGTAAATGGAGTTACATAAGGAATTAATTTGACCTGTCTCCTCCATTTCCTTGGAAAAATTCTTTGTTTTAGCTCTTGCCAAGTTTTAACTTCGACTCTCCCTTGCTTAACATCTTCTTGTGCCTAGAGAAAAGTTTTTCTTTCATTAAGACTATAAAGAGAAACACAGCAGGGGAAAGACAATTAAGGTGAGGATCTGCTTTTTAAATCAAAAGTACACTTCAGTTATGGTAAGAAAATGCCCAAACCTTTTTATTTGGAATAGATGTGTAAGGGATTATTCTTACATCTGTGAGCATATGAAAGGTATAAAGCAGTACATATAACCAAGAGAATGTAAGGATTTAAGTAATGTTTTTTTGCCTAAGACCCATTTGTTTATTTCTAACTGCAACAGCTGTAATAAATGGAGACCTTTCTTGGCTAGAGACCATAAGAATCTAAAATATTACACATCACCTTTTAGCAAAGAATCATCCCCTTTCCCTAGACTCAACAGGTATATTCAAAAATAACCTATGAGAGCAGCTGAAAGCCTACTCTCAGCAGTATATAACTGCAATTTCATGATGCAATAAATTTAATTTTTGGATGGCAATGTGGCATGAAATTCTTTGTATAAATTCAACTTGGCAGTACAAAGCTATTCAAAACCCAAAACCCTCAAAAACAAGGACTGGTAAGTAGTTTTCCTCCTGATGGTTTTATGTTAGAGTCGATATCTTCTGTCTTCCTGCTGCCAGTAAAAAGCCAGGATAAAGCTTGGTCTAAACTCATAGCTCACTAACCTTGAGAGAAATGCAAATACATGTTCACATTTAATCTTGATCAATTTATTACCATTAGATGATCTAGGATTGCATAGATGAGATGTAACTAGCAGGTAAGCCTGCGTATAGGCTCAGTTTGAGAAGGGCTGAGCATGAGGGATCAGAAAATGAAATTAATGGAGTCTGTGGTTCAGAGTAAGGTTATAATTACACAGGGATATTGCCCCCACAGACAAACTTACCATCCAGCAGCCTCCCTTCCTTCCTTCCACACCATCTGTGTGTCACAGTCTACCAGTGCTGCAGTTGTGCCAATGCAACTGTTTGTGGGTCCAGAGCATGAATTTAATCAATGGAACAATTCTGGTTAAAAATGACTGGATTAGACAGAACTTTAAAAATCTGGATTGAGTGATTTGATTTACAGCATGGCTTCATGAACAGCTGCACAAACAGCTCAGAGGCCACAATAAGTCAAAATCATTAGTTGCCAGTTCCTGCTCCTGTCTGAATTTATGGTTCCATATTTATTAAACCCAGATTTGTGCACTGCTGACTAGCCAGCAGCAAGATTTGAGCCAGCTCACGTGGAGATATGCCATTGCATTTCACTCACTGGTGAATCAACACGAGCACCTCGTGTGACCCTTCTAACACTGTGTGTCATCAGCAAGTTCAGCTTGTCACTTGGCTGCCACCTGTGCCAGGGGACACCAACCCTGGTGCACTGGGACCTGGCTGAGGAGGCTTCTTCAGGCAGGAGAAGGAACTGTGGGGGCTCCCATCCATCAGCTGCTGCCATGTGCATGCAGCCAGAGCAGGATTCATGCATGGTTTGCAGCCCAGCTGAGGCTCCCACTGTAGGATGAATCAGGAATTTTAAATTCCCAAGCCTTGCTGAGACTGGAGAGTGGTGTGTGAGAATCCATCTAACCATGCCAAGCTGGAGTTAGGCAGCAGAGGGGAATTCAGACTGTGGCTACTTCTAAGGGTGGGAACAGTCTGGCCTTAATCAGCACACTCTCCTTTGAGAGTTAATTTACATCAAGTTCTTTCACTTTCCTGAGATAGAAAAACGCTCTCCAGCTTCATGCAAAATTCCATTCATGATCTGTTTCAGCCCATGTTCTTTGAATCCAAGTCCTCTTTTTCTGTTATTTTAGGCCCAGCTTTCATGCTAGAAAGCATCCTGCTCGTGTCTAGTACTGCGCATAATTAATACAGGTAGAACAAGTTCTAATGCAAAGTGTATTTCAGATCAGAAGAATTACAGAGGTGATGGACCTTTGCAATTTTTGATGCATTTTGTTTTCCTGACTGGGACATTCTGGTGTTTTTTCCTCAATGACTCATAAGTGCCCCTATCAGTGTTACACAATGGAAACAACCACTGCCTTCCAAAACCAGTAATATTTGATGCTAGGGGTAGATAAAGCTCATTTAGAAATCTTAAAAAACCCACCATTTAGAAATCTTAAAAAACCCACAAACCCTCAAATGTGTCAAGAATTGAACTGCAAATACAATTCAGGATACGATTTCAAAGTTAATCTGAGAGAAACCCCTGCAACATTTTTAGAAGAGACATATCTTTATTCTTGGGGGTTTTGACTATTTTAATGGAACTAGCTTCCTATCCATACAAAAAAGCACCATTCATAAAAGATGTTTGACTTGCTAAGCTTTAGCTTTGGTGTTCCCCAAAGCAATATAAAATACCTGCATGTAAATTTTTTTTGGCCTAAATGAAAGGTACAAGAACTTTTAAAACCTTCGAGACAACCAGCAAACAGGATTTTCTACAAAAATGTTTTTCCAGCTGAGAAAAATATATCAGTGTGACAACATAAACATTTTAAGAAACAATACATGGCTAAAACCCATCTGCCAGGCAGAGGAAGTCAAAGAGTTTGCCTGAGGGGTTTAAGAATACCAGATTATTCAAGTACTGATAAATTAAAAAAAAAACCCAACAAAAAAACTAGGGGAAAAAAGGACATGCTGATGGTCTAAGACTTTCCTGCATGGAAACTACTAAGCAATGCTTCTTAAAAAATAAAAACTGTTTGATTGTTTAGATTTGAAACAAAAGTATTATTTAATACAATGGCTGGGTATCAATGACAGTGATTCCATCAACAATATGTTGTTTTAGGAAATGAAATGCTTGCACCATTTTCCTAAAAATGGGAGACATCTATGTGAGCAAGTTGCAAAATCAACCAATCAATTCTGGATTATAAAACACTGCACAACACCTGTATTGTTTAACTTGTATCTATATTTTTGGTATAGATCTATATTCTCTAAGAATGTATTATTGAGACTGTACAGATGTTCATGTCTCTAAGATGAACTGTTTTCCTTCAGGGTGACTATCCATCTCACCAAATCTAACAGAAATCACACTCAGCCAGATTTGCAAGTGACTGATGTCTTGCCTACACAAGAAACAGGAACACCTGCATGGAGGTGAGTCTTCCTCCCAACAGTGAGGAGCATTATTCCATCTCCCTGTGGCTGACACTGATATCCAGTCTGATGGCCCAACAGTTACTTTATTTCTTTCTGCATTGAGAAAATTCAGAATTTTATGTCTTATACTTGAATACAATGCTACTATGAACATCCTCATAGCTCATGCTTTTGATTAGAAATAAAAACTTTATGAAATCTATAATCGTAAAATTTTTATTTTCATTCAGTGCTCTTGGAATCTGGTTCTAACTGAAACCCACAGGAATGGCTTCATATTTAATGAGCTTTATAGACCACAAAAATGTGATGTAAGGGTTTCAGTTGTCTTCACTGACTCTCTGCATAGGGACAAATGCCATAACAGATGTGCTCCTCAACCCTTAAAATGAAAAATGACATGATAAATTACTTCTTAGTGGAAACTGAATCAGAACAGTTACTGAACTATCCAAAGAGGGACAGGAAAAAAAGAAAAAGACAAATTATATTACCTGAAAAATCAGCAAGTAACCACATTTATCATTGAGGAATCAACCCTGCCAACAGCAGGTTTTGGAGAAAGCCCAATTTTCCACTAAAGACCTTCTATTAGACTATTATTTACATGAATGACAGACTACAAAGTTCTTCCAACACTGAAGGTTAGACTTGTGGATATGAAGCTGACAAAACATACCGGTGGTAAAAATAGACCTAAGACTATAGAAGACACTACAAGAAGGAAAAAAAATTCAAGCAATCCTGAGAAAACTGTTGATTGAAAGTCTCAATAGTATGAAGAAAAAAATTTAAATTGGTATGTACTTCAAAACAGAAGAATGATCAAAATTCCAGAAAACAAAGTAGATGTGAAAAAAGTTATTCGCATGAGCAGGAAATAATTTATTGGAGTTTGTCTTGGAATTTGCTGAGATTGTAACCTGTATTGCTCCTGGCATCTCTGCTGGTAAGGATCTACCTTGAATTTAATGATAGTGGTGTTACTGTTGAATTGCCAAAAACCAGGGAGGAGTTCTGCTATGGTAGAACTGCTATAGCTACAACTTGGAACTGTGACTGTAATTCTTTACTTGATTTTACACATTTTCAAAAAAATCTACTCCTGACCTAGTTAGGTTTACAGCCAGACATGAGCTTTACTTTATACACAGGAAAATGAGGCAACAGGGTGAAAGGTTTGATCTTAAAAGTTTCTGTGACACCTCTCACCTACAGATTGAACAGCTGTGTCCACTAAAGCACCTTGTACACAGATTTACATTTTATGTTTAGAACACTTGTAGGATCAGGCCCATGGAAAAGTAACTGTATTTATGATACACACATCATGAATGAAAATGTTTTAAGGAATATCTGCCATCCTTTCAAAGACACACAAAGGCCTTGGAGAGAATATTATAATTTCAGTACTCTTTTGTACTATGTATCATTAATAAGTCATCCTACTAAAGCAGGACTGGAAAGAACAGATTCTTCTTGAGAAGGTATTAAATGATATATATTCCAGAGTGCTAACACAGTAAGCTATATATTCAGCAAAACACTGAAAATTTCCCTATTCAAGTTACTAATAAAGGTATAATAAAGAACATTTTCCATACCTCATGAGTTTGGAATTGGATTTCACCAAGAAGTTTCTATTAAATATTGCAACTGGTCACTTGTAACTAGGACAGACATTTCTCATATCTTCCCTGCATCACAAAACACTTTTTCACTTTGCTATTGATTTGGAGAGTTTTAAAACTAGTTTTGCTTTCATGCAGTCAACAGGAATTTTGCACTAAATGGGTGAGAAGAGGACTGTTCTCCACACTTCACTCTTCCCTGCTAATAGAATTTTTGTATTTTGGACTAGAGTTCTCAGGAAGGAAGGAAGGAAGGAAGGACATAAAAACATATACCTTATATAAAGGTGTAAAACAGCATAAATTAAATGAGAGCAAACAATCTGTGATTGATTACAAAATTAGAATTTTTCTCATGAACCAGATTCCCCACTAATGTAAATGAACAGTTTGCTCAGTGTGCAAAAATATTCAGAGCCCACTGTCAGTTCATCTGCACTAAGACTTATTTTAAACCATCCTTTAATGGCACTTTATAGACATAATTTCAAAATAAATCTCTTACCAAGGTGATGCTTCTGTTTTATGTAATCATATCCTTTTTATAACTAGCTTACTAAACTCGTAACAATATTTAATTTCAAATACAAATGACAATGAGGAGTATTTTAAAGGTTTATGATTTTTAGATGAGGTAAAACACTTTATCACCAGAGCAGCTGTCAGAGGCAAACCTCAGCTCTCAGCAAAATGGGCTGTAATAACCAGCTATTAGCAGCCGTGTCAAGAGGTGAGTGCTCCTGACACAGCTTCCTAGACGGTGCTCTGTCCCATGCCAGCCTACAAACGGAAAATGAAAACCCCGATATTTTCCTGTTGGCTGACCTTTTCCTCCCACAGCTTCCTTTCTGAATAAAATTTTGACACGAACGGTTTTTAAAAAATAATAAGGGGCGGTGCCAAGGAAGGAAGGAAGGAAGGAAGGAAGGAAGGAAGAGTGATGTGTGCCAGTACACTTCAGCTTACCTTTACAGACTTTGGAGGCTGCTGATATCCTGACTCCCATGGTAGGTAACTCACTGAAGATCTTTACTGAAGACTAACAAAATGCCACAGATGCTCTGGCTCCTAGGGCAGTAAGCAGGAGAGTCCTTTCTGTTATCCACACAGACAATGCTCACCAGCACAAACCCCCTCAGCGCCCATGGGGCACAGTCCCATTCCTACACCACGCTCTCCATGACCCCTGTGGCAAGGCGAGCACCCAGCACCGGATACAAGAACAAGGAGCAAGAAACCAGCAGAAAACATGCAGAAACATCAGATGTCTCGGGCTCTTTTCCAGAGACTTCAACCCACCTCGTTCCCCTTCTCTACAGGGCTTCAGGCCACTCAGCCCTCACCTTCCACTCTCCTCCCGCTCCCCTTCAGAATTCCCAAAAGAGTCTTTAGACCTCCACAAAATAGTCAGGGGCTCTGCAGACATTTCCTGGCTCTTGCAGACCCCAAAACACGACCCCGGCCGGCACGAGCCCAAGTGACCCCGCCCAGGCTCCTCTCGCTCCCAACCGCCCGGGCGACCCCCGACAGCCCCCGGGCA
>NW_005054319.1:4129241-4170808 GCF_000277835.1 Geospiza fortis | reverse complement strand
CTGCTGCAGCTGCTCCTCCGCTGAGAGAGGGGACGGGGTGAAATATGAAAAAGTCCGTGTCTGGTGGTGTAGGAGCGGAGAAAAGAGTAATTGAGCTCTGCGAGGGCTCTGTTTGTGTGTGTCATCTTAATGGAGGCTCGGTGATAATCACGGGGTGGTTCAGCCAGTTTAAACAAGGTGAACTGTTTCCAAAGGCAGCGGCGTTAACCTTGCTAGATACTACTTTTAGAAAATCCGGACTCGCATGTTGGGGAAGCTTTTATTTGTATTTTTTTATCTTTCGGAGACCGGCTTGCGTGCTGCCCCAGTTTAAGGCGCTGCAGAGGTGCCACACGCTTCCCTCCTTTAATTTATAATGTGTTTTTTGAGTGCGTGTGTAAAGCTGCTGCCTGAAATAACCAGTTCTTGTGTATCATCAGCGATAATGGTGGCTGAGCAGGAGCTGATCCTGCCCTGGGGCAGAGGGATCGCCTGTGCATGGCCTGCCCTGTATTCAGTGTGTCTGTGCCCGTCTGTGCCGTGGTGGTGCGGAATGGAGCCATGAGGGTATATCTTAAACCAGATGCTAAAGAGGCGGCCTTTGAATGCATTGGCTGATCTCTAAATAGGTAAAGTAAGGGCTAAGCATTGTATGATTAATAGTTGTGTGCTACTTGCTAATTCTAAATATAATTACCCAGAACTCGGAAATCAAGAGGGTGTGGTGTTTGTTTTGACAACTTGAAAAAAATAATGCTGTGATGAATCAGAAAAATAATTCTTCAAGCAGTGGGTTGGAAATGTGGCCATTTCTCAGCAGGCATTTCTGCTTTTTTTGACAGTGATAAACTTAACTCTTAGAAAAAAAATCTGAAAAAGGAAAGCAAAAGACAAAGTGAGCCAGTCCTGAAAAGTAATAATTCAAAGCAGTTGAAGACTGTAATTGTAAAGAGCAGAAAGCTCATTCAACTCAAAATATGTTATTTTCACAGTATTATGGACTTGCATGTGTAGTTAAGGGAAATGAACATGCTTGTTATTTGCACTAACCCTGTGTAATGTAGTACTTAATAATGTGCAAAATGTAAACTAGAAAGTGGACATATTGCTGAATTAATCTTCCATAAGATGTTAAGCATTTCAAAGTTGGATTTGCATAGGAGGGCAAATACTCAGGGGGATGACACAGTCTTTAGTTAGCTAAATGCTGATTCTATATGTGAAGCCTGATTTGTACCTCTAGCATGCAAGTGAAGCTAATATCACTTTAATAAACATGTTGTTTTTTGGGGCAAACTACAGTATAGTGTATTGTTGTAAAACAATCACTGACAAGTAAGACTGGAGTTTTGTTTTGCAATTGGTCTATATGACATTTTACTCTGACTTCTTGAATAGAGACCCAATCTCGCTTTTTCTTAGGGATTGCTGTCAGTTTGGAACACCAGGATGAGTTAGGTCGCTTCTAGCTAACGAATTGGCAAGTTGTTATTTTGTTTGGGGTTTTTTCCCTTTTTTTCTTTAATGACAGGGAACGTGTGGATTTGACAGCCTGTTTTAGAACTCTTTATTGCTGTTGAGTAATGGGACTTGTGATACCTGAGCAATGAGACTCCCTTTGGAGCCTGACCAGGGCAGCCCAGTGTTTTGAACTTCTGCAGGATATTCTAAACCCTCATAAAATTGACATTATTGAATGGGAAATTCTTACAGCTAAGCTTATCACTCTGCACAGGTACTTTAGGAAGTACGCAAAATTATTTAAGGGCTGCACAGAGTCACCCTAATTAGAGACTTGAACTAGATAAGCATGTAAATATCTAGGACATTAAAGTGTGATTCAGAAGGTAAGCTGCTATTCCCAGTTCAGCTCTGCCTGCTGCGCTGCTCATCAGTTTGATTTGCATCCTATGCTTCAGTTCTCTTATTTGTCAAATGGGGTCAGTTGTTTTACCACCTCTGATAAAAACTGTGAATGAAAACAGAGCTGTGTAAAGTTAGAATTTATTATTTTAGAAGCACTCGATGGAAGAGAAATGCTAATTAAGGGGATTGTTCTCAGTACCTCCTTTTCTTTTGTATGTGGAGCCCTGAACAGGGCCGTGCGTTTATGTTATACAATCCACTTCCACACAAGCCTCCCATTGATTTCAGCAGAGGCTCTGTGCATGGATTATTGATGTGATATGATCCGAGTCAGTTGGTGTTTGGCTCAACTTGCTTTTGTATCCTGGTTAAAATATCTCTGTGGTTTGCTTAGTGCAGGAAATTTCTCCTCCTCCCTCTCCCCACTCGGTTTAAAACTACATCTTGTGTGCTTTGAGTGGCTTTTCTCACAGGCTCCCCAGTCAGGTGGTGGTGGTGCCAGTGGCCGGGACCCTCGCGTTCAATGGTGCTCTTGGTGTGGTCACACAGTGAGCGAGTGATCCTCTGTGAAAGGTCAAAATGTATAAACAGTCAGTGCTGCAGGCACAGCATAGAGCTCCTGTTTGTTTTCTGAATTTGACTCTAGTCATCCAGCAGCTCTTCAGTGCCCCCAATTCAATTCTGTGCCATTCCTCTAGAAAGAGACTGCAAGGTTGGGTACTTACCAGCTGCTGTGTGTTTGTTTTACGCTGTCTCTACAAAGAGCTCTAAACACACATGCCAGAAGGTTGAAGTCCTGCTTCTACTTGACAAATAGACCAAATTATAGCACTAATTATGGCATTGAGGTTTCCCTACTGTTCCCCAAACTCTGTGCTTTGTTTCTGAATGTCAAAGCTCTTCTGGGATAGAGCAGTTGGGTTGCCAAGCTCTGTTAGTTGCTGGCTGTGTTTGCCAGCAGTGGTGCCAGGTAGCACGTTGGGTCTGTGATGAGGACAGAATGTAGACAGTCCTTCATTAGGAGAGGTACCAAGAGACCAGATCGTGGCACAGAGGACTCAGGAGAGTGAATTTGCTGCCAAACCAGACTTATTGGATGACTTCTGTTCTTCTGCACGGCAAAACGGTTACCTACTTATAGATAAAAGCTGTTAAATGTAACAAATGACCCAGATTTTTCTTAGAAAAAAGTTTAAAAATTGGTTAAAAATATATATTCATATGAGCAGCCTCATCTCTTCTTTCCACATTGTAATCCCTTTCATAGGTAAACCTTAAAGATACCAGAAGCCATGAGACCTCCTCCTGGCTTATAGACATTTGCTTTGCATTTAAGACTAATTCTGCATGTTTTCTCATTTTATGAGTTTCTTTCATATAAACAAATGTGTTTTAGCACAGAAGAACATTAAGTATGTTTCACTCCCTACTCATCAAAGTGGATAACTTGTACCAGTAGTTTTAAATAAAAGTTGTCCCAAAAGTCCTTCAGAGGAGGGCTTGTCATTTTACGTAGCCCTTTGGGGAAATCCCAAGAATATAAAAATGCACCCGAGTATTGGATTGACCACTCAGCTTGGTTCTAGGGAGTGAAAAAGAGCAGATACAGAGATAGTCTGTTTATATAATTTAAGTTTTTTGTGTTCTTTTGCCAGCCAGCAGAGCTGCATGCTAAGTCTCTTGTTTGCTAAATAGATATTTCTTCATGCTAAACTAATCTCATATTTCTTAGGATTACCTGTCAGCTCAGTAGGATCTTAATTTTTAGACCAAAACCATTTAATCTGTTATTACTGCAGTAAAAAATGTCATAATAAAGTATTTTCAATTATGTTGTACATATTAGTTATTTTTGGTGGTAGCAGAAAATGTGTTCGTTAATTGCAGTAACTTGTTAAGTTTTTCTTAGCCTAATGTTTGATATTTTTAGCTGCGACTTGGAAGAAAAGATGAAATTTTTGCTGATAGAGTTCCCAGAGGTGGTTGGTTGCCAAACTTGATGTATTGTTATATAACGGTATTTAGTGACATGCTCAGCAGTGTAAGCATATTGTGGATTTAGGGGAGCAGTATGCCTGTGACAGCATCTGTCTGTACTGTTGCAGCTGGGAAAGAAAGCTGTAGGATTTACAGGCAGGAACGGAGTGTATTTTGCAGAACAAGGGTTGGGAATCACGGTAATAGCCACATGAAAGTGGGCTCCCCATGGGTACTGTTACCAAATGGATCTTGCAATCTTTTAATATCACTGGAGTTCCAAGAGCTTTCACCAATTGAAGGGATGCAGAAGGTGAGACAGCACAGTGATTTTCAAGATAAATTCTGCAGTTCACATTTTTTCAATCCCATCCTATTTATTGCTTCCCCTTCTTTATTTTTAGGATTTTGAATGCTTTTTCAAGGGAAAATGAAAAAAAAAATCTTTCCTCCATTTTCTTCTTTGTACAAGGGTGTGTGGTGATAGGACGAGGGGTAATGGCTTTAAACTGAAAGAGGGTGGATTTAGATTAGATTTTAAGAAGAGATTCTTCGTTATGAGTGTGGTGAGACACTGGCATAGATTTCCTAGAGAAGCTGAGGCTGCCCCCATCCCTGGCAGTGTCCAAGACCAGGCTGGACAGGGCTTGGAGTAACCTGGGATAATGGAAGGTGTCCCTGGCGGTGGCAGGAGAGTAGAATGAAAAGAGCTTTGAGGTCCCTTTCAACCCAAACCATTCTCTGATTCTGCTTGCCATCTTTCTGTCCTATAAGTCCCTCTTTTCCTAGTCCAATAAAGATTTGAAAAGCTTTAAAATATTTCACTTAAACTGCAGCTTCATCCTACCTGCTGCAATCTTTTGCCCCATTCTTTTCCCTCCCAATGTGAAAATGGTTTATTCTGATTCTTTATACACCCCATCTTTGACTCCAAGGCCAACATTTGAGCTATCACTCATCTCTTTTCCTTGTTGGAAGTCATTGAACGAGCCGTTTGCAGTCACTCTCTGAATTCAGAGTATCTCCTCGAGGTTTATCCTAGGTCCTTTCCACACTTGTCCTGACCCCTTGTACTCAGTACATTCTCTTCCTCCTCTGTACTGCCAGCTGCCTCTAGTACTGTTTACTATATTTTTCTTTTTGAAATCTTGGGTTTTTTTGGTTTTTTTTTCCGACTTCTTCAAAGAAGTCATCTCCTCCTCCTGCTGTTACTTGCTTTTAGATTAGGAAGATGATCTTTCTACTTCCAACTTTTTTGGTGAAGATTTGCAGGACCCTGTGTTTGCTTTAACACTTTCTTCCTCTCTACATCTTGTTTCTGGATAACCAAATTTGCAAATAAGAGTGGAGCTATAGTATTTAAACTGGTGACTCACAGCACATACTCTGTGTGCTCTGGATCCAGTACCATCTGTCCCAGCTAAAATACTGGCTTGTTTGACATCTTAAGATTGCGTAATTGTCATCTTAAGTTTAATGAGTCTGAAACAGCTCTTAATGTTGTTTCCACCCACTTCCTCTTTTTGATGTCTTTGGACACATGCTGGCATCCCCAGTGGTTATTGACAAGTAAATAGTGAGATGTTGTAATTTATTGCTTCGTAAAAAATAGTCTGCAGAGAAGTTGTGATAAAAATGGCAGTGAAAGGGGAATGGAAGAATATTGACACACTTAGAAGACAAGATATGTTCTCCTATGCAATGTTAATTTTCCTGTTTGAGTGCACAAATAGATTTAATCTGGTTATGGGATCACATTTGCTGTAGACTACTGAGTGGGACCAGCCCAGCACGCAGGTTAGCATGTTGTGGCAATTGAGTGAATCTCTATGGATTTTTTGCTTCTTTTTAAAGTAATGTGATATTTAATGATTTCTTGTTCACTTTGTCTCCCTGCAGTTCACAAGCACTTAAGCATGTACGAAAGAATTGCACTAATTTTAGTGAGGAGCTTGGACCTAATGACCATGTGCTTCATTCACAGAGGATAAAAATAAATCCCTAGCAGCTGGATTGTTAGGAAAACCTGTCAGTGTATAGAACTGTGAGGCAAGGATCCCAGGGAAGTGAAGAACACGTGGTGTTTTACTTTGTTTTATAAAAGCAAAAGAGAAGTTGTGTGAACAGATGTGCTGTTGGCATTTCTGACTTCTGCACTGTGTATTCTTTTAGGGCAATATATTGTACAGGAAAGGTGTATAAATGAGCTAGTAAGGGTCTATTTATTTATGCCATTTGTATCATTTTAACATCTAGCAAATGGGTTTTAATTGCATATGACTTCCTTCTTTTAATTTCAACAACTTCATGGGAAAACAGTATTGCAAATTTTTTTGGACAGCAGTGTTTCCTCTTAGTGAGATAGACGTACAAAATCTGGTAGAAAACCATGTGTTCTGTGGTCCTCTGAGATTTGCCTGAAGAAGGAAATGGCTTGACCTGTTTGGTTGCTATGAAGTAAAAACATTCTTGTTCTCTCTCTCTTCCTTTTTTGTTTTTTTTTTTTTTGTTTGGTGAACATCTGTGTCACATTTATTTCATTACTTTCTGAGGTTCTTTAAGCGCATTATTTGCTAACACAAAGGTTTATTTAAGGAAAATAAAGTGATACATAGCTGCTCCACAATTTCATTCAATTTCTGATATGTGCTTTTAAATAGGTATGATATAAGTGGGTAGGTTTTCCAGTCAAAGTTGACATGATGAAAGGCAAGCACTAATGTTATCTAGTATTTCCTAGGGAAAAAAATGTGTTTGACAAATTCAGTAGGATCACATGGAGTTAACAGGAAATGTTGCATGCTGGAACCTTGGGAAATAAATCTAAATCATAATCCCATCTAGGATTTGAAGGTGTTTTGATTTAATTTTTCAACAGCTTGGCATTCTTAGTGTGGTTTTAGTGAGTAGCCTCATTTTCAGGTGTTTATAATAAAAAAGTTGTCTTATACCAGGTGTATAGAAGAACTGAAACTGATTCTGTTATTTAGCAGCATAATGGAAATTGTCCCAATGAGGATACCTTTTACTGATTTTATGAACAATTCTTCTGAATTCCATAAAAAAATTCTTCAACAAGAATCTAAGATTGGTCCATTTGTGAAAGTTGAATCTGAATTCAGATCTAGCTTTTGCTGTCATGCCCAAGGGGTTGGTTGGATTTTTTAATGTAAGTTCTTAATAAAAAAAGGAGACAACAGTGTTGATTTTTTTAAATGAAATGTGTTGAGTGTCTTAAGGAAACAAAAAAGCTGTGTGAAAATGATGAACTGTGAGTCTGCTGATCTCAGGGTATGGAAGAAGCTAATAGTTACTGTGGGAATTAGTTTTGGTGGCTCTTCTATCCAGCTGCTAGTTCTCACACAGCTTGTAGGAACATCTTCTGCTTAGTCAAATGAGATGGAAATTGAGTGCTGTGCAAGGTGTACTTTGGCAGAAGGAGCTGATGGGTAGGAAAACAAATGTGGCCAATGTCTCTTGTTCTCACACACATGCATGCACAAAAAAAGGCTGAAAAAATTAGCATATGCAAGTAAGGGAACTGCCTCACACTGTTTTCTCTAAGAGGAACTGTGAGATGTAATCTCTTAATGAGTCACCTCTAAGGTTTTTATACAACTGCCTCATTAGTGCAACTTCTAGAATGCAGGTTTTAATTTTTTTTGTTTTAATATCTGATTCATATTGCAAAATACCATTGATGCTGTTTTCTTGTTGAATTCCAAGTATTCAAGAGTCTATTTGCTGTTACATTTTTGCTTTCATGTACTGTAGATATCATGTTCCTTAATAAGGTCCTTGTTTAGCTCACAATCAGTGTTGTCTGTAGAATCAAATTCTGACATAAACAAATCCCACTGCCTTACTTAGAGAGAGGGGGAATTCTCAAAAGGGGTATTTGTAGTTGCATTAGTTACTAAAAAATGGGGAATTATGGTTGCTTGAGGCAGTGTTTCTTATATTCAGCAGTCGGATTCCAAGTAAGTTTTTTTCTTTTTTGTCTTTCTTACTCAAGTAAGTTTGTCCTAATGAACTTCCTGCCCAGTCATTCTGTTGCACCGAGGAGGAATTTTCCCACCAGGCTCTGTACTCTGAGTACAGCTTCGACCACTTGCAAATGAAATTTTTGAATTTGTAAAGCTGCTGCATATTTTTGTTCCGCTGTTGTAGCTGCCCAGCCAGGGGATGTGGAGGAAAGTTGTTTTCCCAGGAAGTTGAGGTTAAACCACAGTGGCAGTAAGAAAAGGATGGTGGCTCTGTTAAGGAGAAACTCCATTCCTGGGGAAGAACTTTGCAAGTTCTACACATTCATTCTCTGACCATGAAACTCCTTGTGTATACAGTACAGGGCTGGGTCCTTCACAGGACCCTTCTCAGAGTTTCTTGAGAGACCAGGAGGAGCTGGCTCCTCTCTTGTGCATATGCAGTGCTTCTGTGGCTCTGATCCAGGCAGGAGCTGCTGTGTGCAAACCCTGCCTGCTGATGGGCCATTGTAGCACATCTGTGAATAAATCTCTGGGCTTCACTGCGTGGGGCAGGGGAATGGACACCTCTCCACTGCTTTGTGGTTCTCCCTTTACATTTTTTGTATTTTTGGTTCAATTTTTGGTTTTTCTTTTCTTTTAACTGAAAGGGTTCTGCTTGGTACCCACCCAAAAGAAGCACTTTGTTTGCCTTCAAGAGCCTTTATCAGGCTGAAATAATCCTTGCTATAATCTTGTATTTTGTAAAGCTGGTATATACTAATTGGGGAAAACTCACTTTGCATTTGGTATCTGTCATGTAAATGCATAAATGAGTAGTCCTTATTATGGAAGTATATGTTCATAGACTCAAAAGCAACTGTGTTACTTTATAGACTTTTTATTTTACTTCCTCTTCTGCTATTCTGTTTTGACCTACCATACACTTTTAGTCATTAAAATTACCGTATCATGTAGTAGCAGCATTTTAAAGCAGCATCCAGCTTTCATCTGGGGACAGGGAGAGTATCTGTGCTCGTGTTCCCACCATCTCTTATCAGTTGTGCTGCTGTCATCCCTGATTTGCAGTTTGCAGATTAACCATTTTGTAAGTGGAAGTTGATACTGGTAGCCAAGGCTAGTCAAAGTTTAGGGAATTGGCTCTTGTGTCTAGGAAAACATTTGCAGTCACAGAAGGGAAAGATTAAAAAGTTCCAGGTATATGGGAGTAGTTTATCCTTTGTGTAGATGTTGCTGATTAATTCTGTAATCTCAGAATTGTGGGAATCTCGGGCTGAGTCTAAAGCCTGTTTTCTGTGTATTGTGTGTGATCAGCCTTTCTCGGCAGCTGACATTTCAGTTTGCTATATATGTTTTAGCAAGCATAGATGAATGGAGCATATGGATTTGATTATTTTTTTGGCTATAGGAAGTGGATTTTTGTGCATTAAATATAGTAACTTTCTTTTTTTAAATATCTGAGCGGAAGCTTCCCCACTCCCAGTGATTTTTTTTTAATAAGAATACATGTAACTTTCTTCACTCTCATTTTGTGCAATGTAAGCTGGAAAGACTGCAGTGTTTTTAGTGTTGGTCTTGTACCAATAAATGACATAGTATCACATGAATGTTTTAAAAGATTAGGTGATATTTTATGACAGCAAACATTAAAAAAAAGACTGGTTCAAGTCTTTCCGCTGTGAATTCACTGATACTCAAAGTAAAGAGAGTATTATGGTATTGTTTCTGTTTGTCTGAAAACTTATTTATTTTCCTTTTGTATCTTCTACCTGAGTAAGTAAGCTTAGAAAAGTAACATGTGTTGTGAAGGGGAAAGGTTGGGTGAAATTGGTAATCCAAATTAAATACAAATAATACTCTCAAGTTTATAGAGCCTGTGGGTGGGTGGACTTGGCAGATCAATCCGTTGTGGTATGTTAGACTTGAAAGAGCATATGGAGATGATTATTTTCTGGCATTTTGTAGTAAAAGTTTTGAAGAAGGAAGTTTTAATTTCTTTTAATTTAATTTTTTTTAGAAATGAGGTAAAAAATAAGAAGAATAACACCTTTTACATTGAGTAGTAAAATAGTTTGTTGTAACAGCATACAAAAAACCAGTTTATTTGAAGGTAAGCTGCTAAAAGAAATTCTCCTACTGTTTTCCTATTGGCTGTCTTGTTTTCTGAAGGCAGCCAAAGATCCAGTGCAGCTGGGACTAATACAGGACCCAGCTGTAACTTTTTTTATTGTTGTTCAGATGTCCGGTGATGGTCAGATCTAAGTTATTGTGTGGAAATTCAGTAAAGGAAAAGGGTAGGGTGGGAAAAAAGTGACTCTCCATAAAAATATTCCAGTAAAAGCAACAGGAACTAGGAGTATCCATTTCAGAGCTCTGCCATAAATCCCATCCTGAAATACTTAAACGCCTTCAGATTTTGCTGTAGACTTGAAGTCATTTAAGAGTTTTTGGTTAATTTTTTAAACAGAAATGAAGTGAACTGGTTGGAATGGGAAGGTACCTGTTCTTTCAAATTATTTAATGGAAGAAGATGCTGTTTTCTCATTCAGAGTACAAGGTTTTTAGTCTCTTTACTCTCTTTACAGTATTGGTGCAGTATATAATGATACAACATGCTTTGGTTTTATTAATTTCACTTATGTTGTGTTTTGCTAGTTTTTGTTTTACAGATCCTAAGGATGTAAGAAGGGGAGAAGCCTAATATATTTCTATAGAATTTGGTTTACCTTTGGTATATTTGGTGCTTCCAACTCTGTCTTTTAGGTATCTACTTCCTTTCCAAATCTTCATTCTGAACTTAACTTGCTGAGGGAGTCCATCAGTTAGCTGCCTGAATTTCAGAGTTCTTTTGCTGTTACTCCAAGCCTTTAATTTTGACTGTCATTACTCAATCAGTTTGTAATTACACTTCTCTAATTTAAGAAGTTTAATAACAATAGTATACAAATTATAAGTCCTGATTGACTGAAAGATACTTCAAATACTGTAAGTTATATCCATCAATACTGACAGTGACGTGAATTTTAAAACATAATTACTGTCTCAAACACAACCTGGATTCTGCATTTCTTTCCATGTGCCTTAATTCCTTATTGATATTAATTTTTTTGAGGAAAAAGAAAAAAGAAAGGATGAAGATTTGTAGTGGGTCTGTTGGCTGTGGGATAGCCTGGCATTTTGCCCCTCAGTGCTAGAAGAGAACAGCAACAACTTATTTTCCTTCCTGAGCAAGTAGGAGCTGATCTCTTGCTTCAGAGTGGAAGTGTAATGTGGACAGACTCTGTGCTTAGAAGGCAGAACACTTCTAACACAAACCAATTGCTATGCAAAAACATCAGTGATGTCCTTCTTTTGCATACAATATTTTAAATTAATACCATGCAAATAATTTGCTTTACCCTTTTTTTTTTGACATTTGCAGCGATTAAGTAACCAGTGTTACATTTTATTCTTATTTAGTAAGAATGGTAGTCAGGGTTCTTTTCTCACAATTTTTAAAAGCTATGTTCTTTATGTGAATTGTGAAGAGCCTAAAGGAATCTCTCAGTTAATTGTTTTCTTGAAGTGCAGGTCAACTTCCAGTGCATTTTGCAAAATTGGTTTTATGTAGGCTCTGCCAATGTCAAAGACCATTAAAAATACAGCAACTAGAATGAGAAACTTGGCTTACAGATTTGCTTTAGGATGTTTTGGCTGCATTCATGACACACTATAAGGAAAATGAAGAAAATATTTGTGTCTTGAGAATAAAATCTGCCAGCTAAGTTGAAGAAAATAGTATGAAAATGTCTTGCATCTTGGAGAGGGAGAGAACACTGCACTGCAACTATTACTGTATTGTGCTTTTCTCTGGAGCTCATATGGACTTAGGAGATCTGATTTTCTAATGTGATGGGAGAACATCAAAAGGTCCTTCTCACATTGGAGAAATAATAGTACAACAATTCTATAGTCTGATAGCATTTTCCTGTATTTGAATTGTGAACAGTCAAATGACTCCAAAAAGTGTATGTTGAAGTAGATACAGGGTTTTAGCATAGAATATGTGCATACAATAAATCTATTCAACTAATCAGTCTGTTTCCTTTCTCTCCCACCCCCTTACAGCTGGAAGTTCATCAGCTTCTGGTACTATATCTAGCTTCCTCTCGAGACTTTCTGGGTTAGAGTTAACAGTGGTGGCAGGCATTGGTGAACAATGTTGTGATTATGTTCTGTGGGTCTGTATAAGTTGTCATTTTCCATTGCTGCTATTTCTAATGGAAAATATGTCATCTATTTAATACGAGCATAGTATGTGTGCTGTGCAAAGTTGCATGCTGCAGGGTTTAGTGAAAGCATGTACATCATCATTACATCAGTATAAAGTATTTCTAGATTTCATTAGTGACCAATTTGGCATGTAAAATGGAAAATTTATGGTAAAGTTTTATTTTAATAAGTTCTGAGCTAGAATAACACAAGATGGCTGGAGATTCATAGTTAGTTCGTAATTAATTATGCTTTGAGTTTCTTTAGTGTATGTTAAGACATTGCTTTGAGGTACAAAGAATGTAGAAGAATTAAAAAAAAGAAAAATTAGATGCTTGCAGTTCTCTTACCAGTTGAAAACTTCCTGGCAAAATACTTTCAGTCAGATCTAATGGAATTTAATATCCTGATTAGTAGTTGTTATATTTTTTTGTTGTTGACCTTTTTTCTTTAAAGTACCACAGTGTAATTTTTCAGAAGCATCTTCTGGACATTTGGAGATCCTGGTTAAACATCTGCAGGGTCAGTTAAGTATGGCACTTAGGTGTTCTGCTTGAGCTTCAAATGCTTCAATGAAGTTTCAAGGTCCACTTTATTAAGACATTTAAAAATGTAGAATAGACACTATGATTGAAGAATCTTTTAGAAGTAGTTTTTGTATGATTTTCAAGTGGACTGCAGACTGCTGCCTGTGCAGATGTATGTCAGAATTATTGAGGACAAAACTTAGGCTTAGTAGTGCCACTTCTTTTATTACCAAACACTTTTTTCAGTGTTCAGGAAATCATTAAAACAATGAAGAGTTTACCTGTGGATGGTGTTCTCCAGGTGCTTTGTACTCACTGCTGCCTTGTCCATGTCTGTGATACGCAGAAGGATTTCTGAACTACAGTGGAAGTTTTCCCACTGTTCAGTGTGTCGGCTGTGGTGGAGCTGCAGACACTGGTGCTGCAGACTTCTGAACAGAAGTCATAGCTTGGTATTTCTGGCTGCCCTAAGGCAAACAGGATAATTGCAAGTATGTTAATGTGAGTCAGATTTTTTCAGTCTTACACAAAGTTTGTCTTTGTAAAATGAAAGCTTGTGCCAGGTAGAGCCCTGCTCTGAAGGCACTGCCTCTTTGGAAAGGTGTTTAGCAGAAGCTACATCTGACCCCACTGGCAATGGAACTGGTGCAGGTGAAAAATCAGGATTTGCTCTTGGTTTTACCCATTTAGGAAGTGATCTCTTTTATTTTTACCTTTTGTGCCATGCTGAGGGGTCACAGAACTAAAACACGTAGTCCTACTTAATTGTTTCCTAGTCAACAAAAATACTTAGGATGATGTGGAAATCTTAGAAAAAATGTTTATTAATAGGAGCAGTGGGAGCTGGTGGACTTAAAAATGAGATTGAGGGTTAAATCCCATTTAGTTGCTTACATTTTCAGGGAAAATGCTGAGTCTCAGACACACTGAGAGTAACAAAACTAAATTGCTTAGATCTTTGAAGTTGTATGTTCTTGTTAGGTACTTAGCTGAGAAAAAATGACTAAGTTACTTGAAAATAAAGTACAAAAGATTATGTGTTCAGATTATTTTTCACTGATCTCTGGAAGGAATGCAGTGATTTTGCCAGTAAGGGGCAGAGAAAACAGCTTAGAAAGGGCAATGTAATATTTCAGCAGATTTAGTTGAAACAGTTGGGGCAAGTTTAAATAGGAAGAATGTATTTATTCAAATGAGTTTTTGATCAAAATGCCAGGAGGTCTGCCTGGAGTATGAAAAACCTTTCTTTTTGTAACATAGAACTTGTGTCTGTACTTAGAAGAATTCCAGCAGATGCTGAATGTGCTCTATTTTGGAAGCATGGTGAGGCAGCTTTGGTGTGACTGCTGATGGGCTTTTGCCAAGCAAAGAATGAGAGACCGGGGGTTTGACCTTACGGTAAGTGGATCCATCCAAAAGACTTGTTATCAGTGGGCCAGATAAAAAACTCTTTTATATCTGAATTAGTGACCTGTCAAGCTAATTGTTTCATGGTGTGATGGCAACCAACAATTCACAAAAGCTGTGTGTACTTTTTTCTGAGGGATCTGAAAATGTTTCAGAGTCTTAAATGAAGCTTTGCTGTTCCTTCACCAACAAATCCATGAGTAAATTCCTGACTCTCTCTGTGGCCTCTCAGACTTCAGGCAATGGGCCTGTTGATGTAATAATAGGAAACTGGAGCATTTCAAGCCTAAGACAGCCAAGGTACTGTATTAGCTGTAGTGCATTTCTCTCCAAGTACTGCAGCTCAGTGGTTTCCATAGCAGGTACCACGGTTACTTTTTTTGGAGGAGACTGCAAGAATTTCAAAGGCTTACACAATATCAGAAACCACATTGTGCACATCCTGGAATCTGTCCTGTTTTGGGTGAATATGAATGCTGCTCAAGCAGTTCCTTGATAGATGAGCAGTCCTGTGTGGCTCTCCATAGCTGCCTTTGGAGACGTTCCTCAGGGAAGGAAGATTGCTTTCAAATCCGGCTCCACCTCCTTCACTGTGCAACCGATTTTGGAAAATGAATAAATAGAAAGCTTCTGCAATAAATACTGTTCTGAAATCTAACTCCAGAACTGTGTCAGGCAGGGATGGGGGAAGGGGAAAAATCAACTTTGCCTTGCTTTTTCTGAAAATTGGATTGTGTGCTTTAGAAACAGCCGGCAATCCTAAGTAACGGCTAATGCTCCTCACTAATGAGTGCAGTGCTGTGAGCAGATCCCTCATTGCCAAGAGTAGATGTTACTGGAAATTTGTGACAGAAAGCCTGTCTGAGCCCAGCTGTTTTGCTGGGAACACCGTAGGTCTGATGAGCTGTGCCTGAATATTGAGCAGGACTTGGGGGTATTGCTGGCAGCTGACCACAGGCTCTGGGCTCCAGGACCCCCCTGCAGCTGCTCAGCGACATTCCTGTCAATTTTCCAGGCTGCTCCTCGAAATGGATCGGACAGGAATGTCTGCTACTACTCTGGTGTGTTTGCTTTTCAAATCTGTTTTCCAAGATCTGTCCTAGGAAAAAATGTAGGTACCTGCCAGCCAGCCACTTCCTTTTCCCAGTAACTCAGGATGGCTGGGGAAACACAGCCCTTCTGTGAGGGTAAAGCTGAAACGCGTTGCTATGTTATTATTTTTTCCTTCTCATATCATTTCAAAAGCGAAAGGAATCAGTGTTTTGTCTGCCTCTTCCTCATGAAGAATGTGATGAAATGATCTCTGCTTTCAGAAGGAGTTGCCCCATCCTTGGTTTGAGTTGCTTGGATCCTGGAGCTGAAAGAAGTCTAGATTGGCAGCAGGATATGTCTGGTTAGTCCAGTTGTTCACAGGGACTTCTGGGAGTCATCGACCAGTGGGAGATGAAGTGTCCCTGCTTTCCTTTTCATCCACACATACTCCTTGGGATGTTGGGAGAAAAAGTCCTCTCCCGACTGACCAGGGAAAGAAGTTGACAGAGGAGTATTTGCTCTTTTCCTGTCAGTAGTTTAAGCTTTGCCTCACACTCTGCAGAGCTGCTGGGAGTCATCTCAAACACGCTGAAGTGACCACAGAACCAAATCCTGAGCAGTGCTGCAGTACTTCAGGCTGTCCAGCTTCCCCATCTGTATGGGCTCCCACTTGTTCCTCTCATTTTCCATCTGCAGTCTGAGCAGGTCTCTTTCCTGTGCTGGTCATCTGAAGAGTTGCTTAAAGATAAAGTATTTTTAAATTCCTGTCAGTGTTGTCTGTATGATTGGCTCAATCAGAAGTGAGCCGTGCTGTCGCAGAAATTAGTCATGGGACCATCCAGTCCCTTTCCATTCAGTTCTTTGTATAATTCTGTCTAGTAATACACTGCAGTTGTATGGGCAAAACCATAAATGCCCCAAGATAAAAGGCACATCCTGCTTCTGTTGTGTAGCTTAAAAGGTCTTACTTGTGGAAAGCTATTGCATCTACACATGTTAATTTCAGCATTTTCTCTTTTTGCTGCAGGCAAGCAAAATCCACTGCTCTTTTGCTGCCCTTTCTTTGCTCTGTAGTGAATGAAGGGTTTCAGCTAAAGACATGATATCTCTAATGTGACACTTAGCTGTGCTGTGCATAGTTGGCATGGTGATCTGTTCCTTTCACCTCCTATATAGTGTTGAGGGGGAGCCCTGATTCCTTTCCCAAGACTCCCACTTGAAAAGTGGCTGTTGTTCTGCATTGCCAGTGGATACATAATGTGCTATCAGCTGCTATCCATGGTCTCCCCACATGTTATTGCTGGATCATCCTTTTCCTCGGGGGATGCTAAAATTTTTTGTGGCCTGAATCTTGCCATGAAAGTGTACTAAAAAAATTCAGAATTTGCAGACTTCCACTCTGTAAAGACTAAATTTGTGTTAATGCATACTGTAAATAAAATGTACTATAAGCAAAGGCTTTCAAATGCAAACTTCAGAGAAAATTTGTTTGATTTCAGCTATGGCACTACCTAAGTTCCCCATTTATTTCTCCAGTTTTGCACATACAAATGCTCTACAGAGAGAAAATTATTACTGAGCTTTCCCAAAATTATTTATCTGTGAGATTCTGCCTTGCAGCATACATAATGAAGAGGGGAAAAGAATTTGTTTCTGTTTGACAGTATTTTGTTGGTTTGATGCAGTGTAAAGAAAAAGTTTGAGGCCACTTCGTTTTGGAGGAGTGATATCTGTATTTATAATGGTGGTAATACTACACAAGGCTGATTCTGATCCGCCTTCCTCATTATTTGCTGTGAAAAAAGAAATCAGATGCAATCATTTTGTTAAAAAGCTGAAAGCAGAGTAAGAGAATTTTAAGGCAGTATAGATGCCCCACTGTCCCTAAGGCAGCAGGACAATACAAGACTGTGCATTTTTACTTGCAGTGCTTGGCACTGCACAGCATTGCATTTGTCCCACATTACTTCAATGGTACTGTTTTCCACGTTGGAAGGGGATTGTGATGTTAAGATGTGATAATGTGACAGTGTGTAGCTGTAACACTGAAATCAGAATGGTGATTCACCAGAATTCCTGAATAGTAATTGGTAACTGATGCTGGTGGAGTCACATTTTGTGTTGGATAGTATTTCCTGTATCTGTGCTAATCTGTTCATAGCCCTCTCTGAAACACACACCACTACAGTGTGACCAGCATCTCCTTTTTAAATTTTCACATTAGCTGGCATAAATTTTTTCTGCACTGCTTAAATATGCATGGATATGCATATTTTAACACATTATATTATTAATGCTAGTATTAATGTATTTGGGTAAGGGACTTAAAATGTTAAGTTAAACTCAGCTTTCTTTTCATATTCAGTAATTTGTATTTACATATTTTAGAAAGAAAAGTTGGCCTAGAAGCATCTTCTGATCTTGAAGCAAGAGTAGAGTGACTTCAAAAGAAAAATGCTTCTGAAAGGAAATCCATGCTTATCTATTATTAATATCAGGTTGAACTACTTTTAGTATTTAGAGAATACAGCCTGTAAGGGTGGGGTTTTGGGGCTGAGCTAAGCTCGTTTTAGGGCTGGCTGACCTCAAGGGGGTTGCTGTCCCCTGTACCTTTGTGCTGCCAGGAGTTTCTGCTGTGCCTGTTTTGTTGTCTTGGGAAATTCTGTGGTCCCTTGGTGAAACCATTTGTCCTGTTAAACTGGGGAAAGAAACAACAGAAACAACAGGGTCCAGGCATTGAATGGCAAAGCAGTGCAGGAACATAGAGAAGCCAACTCATTACCTGTGAAATCTTGCTCACACCTTGTCCCTGTGTATTTTTTCTTCTTTCTCCCCAAGTGATGCTCCTTTATGTGGTTGAAAGTGGTTCTTTCATTTAGTTGCTAAAAACATTTGGTTTCCTAATGGAAATACATAAAAACATTGAAATAAGACACTATTGAATTAAAGGAGGTCAGTATAATATAATCATGACCTTCAACACTGCCTGCTCATGAAAATAAAGAGCACGGACAGTAAAAAAAAAATACTCATTAACTTAAACACACCCTGCTTTCTAATGGCCAGTATCTGTGTCAGAGGCCTAATTAGGAGCTAAAAAGCAAGGGAGGTGCCTCTGCAGTTTCTGTGGAGTGTATCTGTATATATCTGTCTCAGTGGGTATATCTGTGCAGGAAGGTGAGGGTGGGAAGTGGCTGTGAAGCTCCTCTTTGTGCTTTGGTGCTGTTAAGAAGGGCAGCCCATGGCTCCCGGGCAGGATTAGCAGCTCATGCAGAGCTCTGGGAAGCCTCTCCAGTCCTGTTCCCCTGCACAGCTGTTGGTGCTCGGTTCTCTGCTCACAGTGTGTGAAACACATCTGCTCTTGCTGCTGCCTCCTCTGCCTTTTGTACTCCGTTGACAGAAACATCTGCAAGTACCATGGCAGGGCATGTCGGTTGTGATATCTGAACTAAGATGGTTTTTGGGAGGCAGGTAAAATGTTCCTTCCCTCCAGATCAGTGTTAACTGGACCCTGATTTTGCACAATTTTGCAGCTGCCTGCTTTCTGCTTGACTAGAGAGACTAGCACATTAACAAATTATATAAGGCTGTTTCTGGCCAGAACAAAAACATAGTCTTGCCTTATTTGAAGTAATTCTTATCGACTATAAGGAATAGTGTTTGTTTTTTACAAGAGATGATTTCACGCTTGATGGTACTGTCACCCTGCTGGACCTTTTCTATATAGAACAAAAAATGTATTTCATATTTCCAATTTTTATGCTTTTGTCTGTTTTACAGAAACCTACACAAATATGTACTGCTGATCTAATAAACCTGCTTTGTAGCAGGAGTAAAAGGAAAAAATCTCGAAGGTGTAGCTGGTCAGAGGGAAACGATTTCCTCTAAAATCCTGAAAGTGTATTTTTATGTGGTAATAGTATTCATATTTTCAGGGTTCCCCCCCCTATTATTAGAAGCACAAAATGATAATATCTTTACTGTAACTTTCCTGCAAAGTATGCACTTATCCTAAAGAAAAAAAACTGTTTTCAGGAACATCTTGTAATGGTGTGATTTCCAGCAGCTGAACAATGAGAATCATGGATGTGCGTTGGAGGTTCTCTTCTGGGTTTGGCCACTGATGTGATTTCTGGCCACAGAGTCCCTTGTGATTGAAAACTCAAAATAACTCTGCAAGCCATGGATTCTGTCCTAGATTCCTCATACCACCAACTGGTGATTTTTTTGTGTATGAAAGGATGTTGTGTAGAGGATTATTTCCCTCCTTAATGGAAGTGTCATTGCTCCTATGCAGGAACATGTTCAGCAGTGACTAAATAGCAGATTCACATAGTAAGGTTGTTAAGGGAGCAGCCAAATCCATCTGGTTTTACTGGTGGAATTTAATGTAGATTCAGTTTGTTTCTGCACTGTGAAGTGAATCTATTCAGAAGGACGTCCTCCTACGAAAACTTCTATGGAATTTTTAATAGCCAGAAGTGGTTGGAGCATTGTTTATACATCTTGTCTGAAAGCTGGAAAATGTTCCTCTAATCGAGTTTTAAAAAAGGGAACATGTAGGGGGAAAGGAAGAGAGAACAGCCTGAGAATATCCGTTGAGGCAAATGTTCTGAGACAATCAGATTTGTTCTCAGAGATGAATGTATATTATTTTAAAGGCCAGAAGAAACATGTCTACTCATTTTGTGTATGGGTAAGGAAAGGTTTGTTTAGTTTAAAGCCTTGTATTGTGTAAATATCTTTACACTTGCAAGATGTTCCAACTGCAGCAAAATTAAATTCCATCTAATTGTTTTTTTGCTTGGAATGCAAATATTGAAGACCACGAATTTGGGACTGACACAGAAGAAGGAAAATGTTTATCTTTATGAAACCAAGAAGTTAGCTGAGCAATGGGAGTCAGGGTGTTGTATTGCTTTGTAAGTGGGGTTACAGAATTAGTGTTTTGCCTGTGTTAGATACTGTTGCATGTTTGCTTTCTGCTGTTTGTGGATATTTTACTGGGTTCTCTTGAGAGACTGAACTCTGAAGTCAGTTGAAGGAGTCAAGTGAGATTGCTTTAGATGTTGGCTGGTGACTGGCAATTAAAAGGCTAATGAGTGAATTTAAGCACAAGACTTTTGCTTCTTATTGCTGGAGAGCTGGAAAATATTTAAATTTTACTACTGAGAAAGAGAATGGTATCATGATATGGACTTAAAAAGCACTGGGTTTCTGTTTCCTGTTATGGGATTTGGTCCTGGTTTTCACTAACCTGTGGGAACTTTCTTTGCAAGCTGATCTGTTGCTGTTCTTTCCCAATCTCTTAAAATTTTGAGATTTTTGGTACTTGCTAGCTCAAAAATGCTTCAAGTTGAGAGTTGTGGGATAATGCTCTTCTTTGGATATTGTACTTGGGTTGTCCATAGTGGAGCATTACTTAACCAAGTGACATCACAACTGATGCAAAATACACTGATTTCTGTGGTGAGATGCAGTTTCTTTTCCTTAGCATGGTGTAGTAAACAGAACTGTATTATAAGTGTGTTCCATTAAGTGTTGCATTACAGATGTTCATTTAAGTACATATAGTTCAGTTACAGGAATTGAATTCTGTGGGCCAAGTTGGAATATATGAAATATTTTTCTGGTTTTTTTTTCTGTTGGTAGTAGGAGTAGTATTGCAACATGTATGCTGTTGCGTGTTTCTTTCTGTTTGGCCAAGAATATAATTTGTATTTTCAACAACTGTATTCCTCATGAATAAAATATCAGTAGTATATTGACTTTCTATTTAGTAGTACCTGAAGTCTGAAGTTCTAGAAAAAGGAAATGCTCTCCCTGTAAGCTAAAAGATTTCACAGAAATGACTTACATTAGAATATGGTCTTTATTTAAAGATTAGAAGATAGCATGAAAGAATGCTGCAACTGTAGCTTGTTCACTCTACTGAAATGCTTTTGTTCTTTTTTAGTATTTAAATGTTCATGCTAACTCCTCCCATCCTGTCTGCTTTGTGTTTAGATTGGTGAAAGAAAAAAAAAACCCAGAAGTGACTCGGAGAGGACAGCTAGAAAATTTGTTTTACAGAACAAATACATCATACATGCTCCCTGAGTTATTTTGTGTGGAGGATTATGTGAACACAGGGTTGAAAAAGAAGTGTTTCCTGGAGGCAAAAGGGTGGCCTTGGGAGGGGTCTTGCCAGAGCAGATCATCTCTTACCATGTACCTGCAATGTTTGCTTGGGACTGTGAAGATGTTTTAATCCACCATTGTGTGTTACCCTCCTAGGTTAATATTTCAAAAGCCTTAATTGAAATACAGAAATAGTGTTAGCCTTTGTTTTAAGACACAGAGTTGAAACAGCAGGTACAGTAGCCATAAAGTCCCAGGGCCTCCTGGAGCAAGACACCTTCCAGGCTGTAATGCCACATGAAATCTCTTCAGAAACTTTTTTTGGTGCATTGAGTTTCCCACTGATACATTTTCTACAGCATAAAGAGCAGCACTGGAGAAGGGAGGCAGTGATAGAAACCAGTAGAAGGATGATAATGAGCAAACATCTTCAGTATCACACAGAGGCCAGTTCATGTGAGTACAGGACTGTGCACTTGGGAGTGATCCTGGTGAGTCACACATCCCTCTGTGCTGGCAGTGTGAGGGGAAGAAAAATCCCATCTATACCCAGAGTTTCTAGAAGTTGAGCAGTACTGTAACTCCCATTCAGTTGTAGCCTGACTCTTTTACTCTTGTCAAAAGATACTGAAATATTTTGGCTCTGATATTTAAATACCATTGTTTAAAGATGTTGCATTAATGTCCAGTTTTATGTAAGTCCTCTCCAAGTGCAGAATCTTCTTTTCCAGCAGACTGCTTGTCTTGTATGTGGCAGATAAATACTTGATGTTATTCCCTAATGCAAAACATAGTCTGACTCCATTTAGCTTTTTTCCTTTCTGTCTAACAGCATCATTAATTATACTGTGAGGCTTGTCTCTACTGTGGCTGTGATCAGAGGAAAGGAAAATACAGCAGACAGTATTTGGGTGCTGTAGGAAAACACTGAGGTGTTTGATTTCTCTTTTTTTGTGGGTTGCTTGAGCATAGAAAACTGTTACAATTCGTGTTGATTCCAAAAAAGCAATTCCAGTTGTTCCAGATATTCCAAACCTGTCCCAAGGAGCCTTCACTCCATGGTGGAGTAAGAGAAACTGCAGTACCACTCACTGGTGTGCAGATTTGGGAAGGGCTCGTGGTAGTGGCTAACCCAGGGGTTTTGTAACCCAGCTTGAAGAAAAAGCAACATCATCTATGAGTTCTAAATATTTATTGTTTCAAGATGATTTTCTCTTTGAGGTTTGATTAGTATTTCCAGTTGCCAGTGAAGGTGAGAGTTACCAAAATGTCTTGCTTCAGCAAAGAGTTAAAAATTTAGCATCTCTTACTAGTACTGCTACTGTAAAGCTGCAGTGTAATTTCATCTACTATACTGCAGAAATGCTTAAAGGATCTCAGAGTGTGCTTCCTAACTAAGAGAGTGATTATATATGGTTTGCCTTTTTTATAATCAACACTGGGTAGCAGTATTAATTTTTTTTGTCAGTTAACTAGTTAGAATGTTTGTGGTGTATTTATGTACATAGTGTGTGTGTAGTCATTAATTCACTGTGGTTTTAGATCTTGTGTAAGACAAAGATGTAATGTAGGGACATGTATTTATAAGGTTTGATGCAAAAAGAATCCTACCGCTATTCACATACAAGAGATTTTTAGGAGTGGGTGGCTTTGATGAGGAGAATAAGCAGGTAAACATACTGAAGTCTGGTATTTGTTCAACAGAAGACTGTCATTTCCTAAACTGAAAGTAATTTAATCATGTTTGTATCTGGAGTAGTTAAATGAAATCATTTGCCATAATTACTTCTTGTCTAACAAGGTCTGTCGCCATTTGGAGTTTTTTATGATTTGGATCCTAAAAGGAAAGGAGCTTAACCAGTGGATGTTGAAATAATCAATATATTTCATTATTAGGATTCAAACAGGAGCTCTGTTCCAAGTGTGTTTAAAACTCCCCTCTCAAGCTGAACTTTTCTTTATAATCCTGTTGCTACAGTCTGTTGTGTGTATAGGACATAAAAGAGTGGCCTTGACCATCCCAAATGAGCACATTTGTGGTGTGTTGCTCTTACATACCTTATTAATTACTTTTGTTGTTCCATTTTACTGAGCTGGAAGGAAAAGCTGTTCTGTAATTAAAGAGCTATTTCCAAGAAAGTGGTACCATTAGAACTGTTACTACAGGATTGCTGCACAGGAGGTGAATATTTGTAGTCGGTGTCTAGTGCTGTACAAATGAGCAGAAGTAATCTCTGTCCAGAGAAGTTTCTTGCTGAGGAACATCTGATTGTTCAAGAAAAGCAATGGTTTTATGCTGATGATTTTTGGTGTTTGCTGGTTGTCAGACAGAGACACAGGGTGAGGGTAGGATGAGTGACAGACACACATTTGCATCCTCAGTAGCAACTGATTTTTATCAGCAGGGTCATATATTTCATTTAGCATGGCCAAGGAGAGACGTAAAATTGACTTAAATACTACAGACTCACCTAAAAGATGTTATGCAAAGGCCATGTTTGTGTTAGATAATTGATTTTGGTGTTGTACTTGTGTGTGCTGGCATTAGGGGATGTCTGAATTCAGCACCAGGATATACATATTGTGTATTGGCTATTCTTTGACTTTTTTCCCTGGAAGATAATTAATTTACATGAAGAATTTTGGTATGTTACTGATGTAATAGAATTATATCCGACTTGAATTTGGCAATTAAGCTGTAGAACCAAATCTTGCCACATCATATGATAACAAGATTCCTTTAATTGTCTATTTTTCTTTTGAAAGATAGATTCTGTCCATAGTCATTCATTCAATTACCTTACTTAGGATTTTTATAAAGCAGATTACAAATATATTAGATTTAGATTTCCATTTATGTTGTGTGTTTTGATTTGGTTTGTGGTTTTTTCCTGAAAATTATGTAAAAGAAATGTCCTGATGTTTCATATAAGCTTATTTTTCCTAATCAGTTTATTAAGTTTTATGTGTGCAAATGAGGTATCAAATGCTAAAATGCAAATGCTAAAAAAATTGTACATTTTGCTCCATTCCAGTGCCTGATGACCTCTCCTTGGAAGAAAGAGAAGAACTTTTAAATATTCGTCGCAGGAAAAAAGAATTGATTGATGATATTGAGGTAATTGATTTACTGTAAAGATCCTTAGCAGGCTCCTTCAGTAGATTAAGTTACAGACCTAAGCTGCAGACTTAAATATGAATTTCAAGTAATGGTTTTAAAAGCATATAAATGACTTAAACAAAATACTTCTAATAGGGAACAGGATTTATGCATCATATGTGTGCTTTAAAAAAGATTAACTTCTGAATTTATGTAATGCAATATGTGCAGATGTCCACATTTCATTTGTGTAATCAAAAACTCATTAAACAGCAGATTTGCATCCAGGATAGGAGTGAGTGAAAAATGTGGATAAAGAAATCTTATTAATTGATAATGGCAGATTGGTCTTGGTGCTCAGGACAAGCACACACTGAGAGTGCAGGTTCATGTGTTTTAGTCATTCAGCTGTGATAAAATCTTTAAATACCTAAGGAAGCCCTAAGATTGTTCATTTTTCTTCAAGTAAATAACAAATATTAGAAAATAAAACCTAATTGATCATATTATATGATAGATGATTGCAAAAGATGTTCTAGTGTAGGTTAATGTGTTGTCCTTCCTTCTTTTACAGAGATTAAAATTTGAAATTGCTGAGGTTATGACTGAAATTGATAATCTGACTAGTGTAGAAGAAAGGTAAGTAATGCCAACATATGGACATGATTCAGTAAGACCTTGGAACAGGTCTTCCAGGAACAGCAAGTAAAAATACCTTTCCCATGCTAAACAAACGATGGATTACCTTTATTTAGTCTGTTATAAAGCCTGACTTTATCCCATGTGGGTGTGTCATTTGTTTGGCTAGAGAATATGTTGGATAGAGTGTAATATTTTACTGTCCAGTTGATAAGGATATAGGTCTCTGAAGCTGCAATTCCTTAAAGGAGCTGAAAATAGTGTCATAATTTTCTCCATTATGAAAAGTTAATGTCTTAATTTTGTAGTAGAAAATACAAAGTAACCACAACAAATTAAAAGCTCATCTGGAATCTTTTTGTAAAAGAGTGACTGGTAAGTCCTTGTTGTTTCTTCCTTCTCTCCATATGTAGCAAAACTACACAAAGAAATAAGCAAATAGCCATGGGAAGGAAGAAATTCAACATGGACCCTAAGAAGGTAAAGAATTTTTTTTTCACTTGCCAGAAATCAAGGCTCTGCTTGAAGTATGATCTATGACAAATAAGTCTATGCCTTTTTAAAGAAATATTTCTGATAATGTAAGTTCATAGGCCTTACTTGCATGTCCTGTAACACACTGAGCAGAGGGTTAAATTGGAAGCAGCCATCAGGTCAGGTGCCAGCTGTGTGCTTCTTTCACTTAAACAAACCCTTGATAATGGAGGTTACTTATCAACAACCAAATATGCCAGGTATTGATTGACCTGGCTTGCTTTGTACCTGCTAGAGGTGTTCTATGTTGATATGTCAAATATAATTAAAATTTTTTTTCATGTGTGGTTGTTAGTGAGGCCATACTTCTTTTTCTTTAATGCTCTCCTATTTTATCTTTCAAATTGTCTTTGCCATATTTTTTGTTTTCATGCAAGACTTTTATATTTGGATATCTAAAGCAAGACTTTTATATTTGGATATTTAAAGCCTGTTTCTGAAAAAGGCATGTGTGAACATCTGTATTTTTGTACATACATCTGTACATATAGATGTGTACCTCTCTGACTTGTACAAGCTTGGTTACCAGTTTCAAGGAGTCTGCTCTGCATGTAGCCAAGAAGTAATGCAGTTCTTTCTGGGGTGCCTCTCTGTTTCTTAAATAGTTGTTAATTTTCTGCAAAATCTGGGGACCTGCACATTCTCTTCCAGACTTCCCCTGCAATGTTTAAAAGAGCTTCTTTGACACATTTGACCTTTTGCCTTTGCTTTTCATATTTCATCTTCCTTGCTTTGTTTTATTGTCCTCTATTGTTTGTCATTGAGGTTCCATTTTGAATTTGTGAAGAGTATTCTTTAAGGTCTTCTTGGAAATTATTTAGCATTTGTTTTTCTGTGTTCTTGGTGTGTTTTCTTTCCAATTGTATTGAATTCAGTTACGTTTTGATGGCTTTTCTGAAATGTTCCAAGTACAGTGTGGCTTCTGTTCTTCAGACTGTTTCCAGTTTGCCAGAAATTCTCAAGTACAAGAACCCTTTCTAAAATGCTGGCCATGTCTTTTATTTTTATTTTCCACTTTGGTGACTGCTTAACTTCTGTTCTTTTGAGGGCAGAATACCCCCAAATATCCTGGTAGTTTCCTGTGGTCCTCCAGCTCTTTCAAGTCCTAGAAGTTTGTGGCAAAGTCACAGGATGATGTCAGATGCTTTCATTCCAGCATTAACTCTTTTTTGTTATGGTTCTTGCTGGATGAAATTATTTCTATAAATAGATGCTGTGGCCACATTGCTACTGTAACATAATTTAAATGTGGTGAACAGACTCAGAGTAGTAATTTCTCAATAATGCCTGTGCTCAGTGGTGCTGCAGTAGCTGGCTGCTCTAAAGCTGGGCCGTGGTGTTGCTTGCAGCTGCTGCATTAAGTTCCAGACAGCTAAGTGTGTAAACATCCTTGTGGTGCTGCGAAAAGCTACCTGGGATTCACTGGGAAAAGGATATTTTTCATTTAGAAACAGGAGTGAAGATGCTGTCTGGATTTAGGAATGCCAAAGAACTGGGGTAATAATACTTGGGTTGAACCCACCAAGTTTCTTCCTTTAAAACCAGGTAACAAAGGTCTGATGTTTTCATATTAGCAGGAGCACAGTGAGGTAATTTTCTTTTATCATTTTTATTTGAAGACATTACACATTCATGTGTGTGTAGTGCAATTCTCCCTTGCCCCCTCTGAAAATAGGTGTGTGTTATGTACTTTCAGGATGTTGTACCTGGGAGTTTGGGTTTGGTGAGCTCCTGTGGGAAGGGCTGTAATGGTATAAAGTTTGTAAAATACTTCAAAAATCCCTGTGCAGAGACAAAGTTGTGCTGGAAATTCGCCGTGCTGAAGTAGGTACTGCCTGTGTTGGGCCTGGGAAGTGAATTCTCTGTGACAAAGGCAGGGTTTAAACAACTGCAAAATTTATAATTGAGTTACTGGAAAAGAGATGAAATTCAAAGCAGATTTCATTGCAGTGATGTAAAAAAAAAATAAATCCATGCAATATTTGTAGTGAATATTGAAAATGTCTGTAGCAATGAGTTTTGTGTGGGTAAGTTAAACTAGTACAGCTGTCATCTGTCTCCTGTCAGTCTACAGAAAGAAAATTTGCATCAAGACAAAAGATAGTGTGGGAGGTGGGGGTTTGCTTGGCCTATTTTGCCATTTATTCCAGACACTGAAGTTGTTGTCCCAGACAAATTACTTTTCCCGTCTGTTTGACTTCTGGTTCTTTTAACATCTTAGGAATAATTAAAAAAAAATCAGGAAAAGGAAAATTAAATTGATTTTTTCAGTATGGGAAAGTGTCTGCTTCTGTGCACAGAAATTTGTTTTCAATACTTCAAGTCATGTCCATTATCAGTAACTTGTACAATTTCAAAAAACCTATTCAGATCAGTCTGTTTATACCAAGCATGAATAATATGGTCCAGGTGTTGAACCAAGGGAATCTGCTATTTCTGATATCAGAGGAGAGATTCTCTTTTGATTTTCAGAGATGAAAGCTTTTTGTATAACTTGGGATGGGAAAAAGCACTATGTTTTGTAGTCAAATATTGTACAAGTAAGCTTTGAAGGGATCAGTTCTGAGGCAAGCTCAGCAATTTCTGGTTCAAGATATAATGGATATATTCTTTGCAAAGAAATCATGTCTGTTGTGAAATGACTTATCAAAATATTAAGTTGTCAAGAGTACCAGCCTGACATGGAAATTTTTCAGATGATGATGAAATTGTTCTGAGAGAATTACATTCCAGACTTTCTAAAAAAAGCTTCAAGCTTTATAACATCACAGTTTACTTTCCCTGTTAAATTAGGTCAGAAAACTGACCTTTTTTTTGTCAAGCAGGTAACCAGTTCATTATTAAAAACTTGAATTAATCAAACAGAAGAATAATAATGCTTTTGACTGTTACTAGAGGGCCATCTATGCTATATTAAAAAATGGGGTTTTTTCAGTTGTAATGAAATAAATAATACTCCACTTGCAGAAATTGAAAAACTAGTATTCTTGAAATTCTGAAATAGTCTAGTAGAGGATATTAGTAATAATTTATTAACCTTTTTTATATGTATTTGGAATCCAAGACATTAAGGCTACTTAAAGTTTCCATTTCTGCTTTAACAACAGGCTGTTGTTAGAGTTGGAAGAAATCAGCAGGAGTAGCAGCATCTGTGCTGGGGTCTGTGGGCTGAACAGAGGATGGTTATCTGGGCATGACCTGCTCAGTGTCAGAACAACATCCCTCCCATCCTTGCCATAATCTCTGTGTAACTCTCAGTCTCCTTTCTTTGCCACTTTCCAGAGAAGTCTCTGGGCTTCCCTGGCGTGTGCCAGTTGTAGGGCAGTAATTTATGGAGGAGTAGGAGTCCTGGGGCTTGATCAAGTACCCTCTGAGGGACAGGGTAAGACTCTGCACCTGCCTTTGGTAGCAGCTGACTGAGCAGCCCTTTGTGAGTAGTGTAGCTGCAGTCCTTTGTGAATAGTTTAGTTCCAGCACAACCAGAATTCACTGATAATCCCAGTGTCAGCATCAACTCTTTTAAACCGGTTTCAGTATCTTCAGCTGTGACTTCCTGCTGCAAGTAGTGGCTTGATGTATTGGGTTGCAGTTTGTAGATTATACCAGATGCTTGATTTTGTGTCATGGTGGTAATTAAGTAGTTTCTATGTACCTCTTCATTATATGATTTTGCAGATTACGGCTCTGCAGACATTGATGCAATGTTGGGAACAGGCCAGCTCACATGTTAGCTCCAAAGAGCAATGTGCAGTCATTATTCAATTAATATTTGATCTTTCAAATCAAATATTGAAGGTTGAGGGATTCAAACTGCCACCTAGTACTTCTAGCCTTAAAAATGTGTTTTCATTTTCATCTTAAAGCCAGTACTAAATATTGCTCATCTAACTGAAAAACATTTGTTTATCATTTTATTAAAAGAAATAAAAATATGTAGGTAATGTAACTCTTAATGTGCTATGTGTATGTCTGTGTCAGTATATTAATACCAAATGTTACTAGTGATATTTACTTAAATGCTTGTGGAAGAAGACATAACATTCCTTTTCCTCTGGAATTGCTCTTCCTAGGGAATACAGTTTCTGATAGAAAATGACCTCCTGCACAACACTGCAGAAGACATTGCACAGTTCCTTTATAAAGGAGAAGGATTAAATAAAACAGTAATTGGAGATTACCTCGGTGAAAGGTAAAGTAAAAATATTGGAACTTTGCTCTTGAGCTTACAAAGCACTTTCACAGGTTTTGGGTAGTTTCTCTTCACAGGCTGCAGGAGAGAGCTGCTCAAGTTCTCTGAGATCCATAAAAGCTACAGTGGGGATGTAAAACTGCTGCAGTATTGTGTTAGGTTATTATTTTTAAATAGGTACATTATGGAATGATATTTAATTAACTATAATTTAGTACTTTGAGTAAACCCAAACAATTGTCTGTAGTGCAGAATTCAGTACCATGAGTTTTTGGAATGTCTGAGAGTTGTGTTGCAACACTCCTGGTAACTCTTAGTACTGTGTCCAGAGGAGGAGTGATTTACAGTCAGTAATAATTGGACTGTAAAGAAATTACTTATTCAAACAGGTATTTCCTGGGACAGTAGCTCCAGCAGGTTTTGGTGTTGTCACTTCCCTGCACACACACGTCCCATTGCTCAGCAGGTGTCTCCAAGGGCAGCTGCACCCTGTCCTTATCAGTCCTGGTACAATCAACATGTAATGTGCATATTTATGCACACTGTTGCAAAACACAGAATGCAAATGCCTTCCATTGCTGTGCAACCCAGGAATTGATTTTAAAAAGGCAGCTGAGGGAGGCAGCCGTGCAGAGGGTTGGAGTGTGTGCATCTACGTGCTGGCACACGGTCAGTGCCACCTAGGGAGCTCTCAAAGGTGACTCATTTGGGATGTGCTCCTGTGCTGCTGGGTTGTGGCAGGTCCCTTTTGAGACACTCTTCACTCTGGTTCCAGCAGCAACTGCGTGGTTTTTGCTCAGCAGTTTCCCCTTGGCTTTCATAGGTTCAGTCAAAGTTTTTACTGTAATATGAGCATTTTGAAAATAGATCTTTGTTATGAAGTCTCTATGCAGGATATGTAGACATGCCAACAGTTTTTATACAACAGAATTATGTCTGAGGACATTCTCTCCTGCTTTGCCATCCCCTCTCAGGGGCCCATCGTAAATTATTTCTGTATTCTAGCTTAAGACAAGACCAGGTTGGTCAACAGACTGAAATATTTATATAACATTCTGCCATAAAGAGATGGAATCTATATTACTGATTTTTATAGTCTTACAGCACTCAGCAAGCTGAAAAAGTGAATGGTGTAATGGAATAAGGTAACACTTAAAAATACAGCAAAAATTATAATAAATAAGGGATGAATTGCATCCTAAAAAAAGACTTATGGTTTATTTCTATGTGGGTGAATCTTCACTTTTTTTAAAGTGGCTTCCTGGAGCACTTTATTATTTGTCTTGTGTCTTTAGAGATGTACCAGCACAAGTACTGCATGCCTATAAACAAAATAAAAATTTCCTTCAAGTAAACACAAACCCCTCTGGAGTGCTCTCTTTTATTACACTCTCATGCCACTTCATTGAAAAGCGGTTGCCCAGTTGAATTGTGCTTTGCTGAATTTGATGAGAATTGCTTGGATTTGCTGAGAGAACTGGTGTGTTTTTCTGTAAACAATGTAGGAACATGCTAATGAATGAAGAGTTGGTTTTAAGGTATTTACTCCTGAGTTGCAGGTTAGTCTGACTGTGCAGTTAGTCAGCAGAGCAGCAGATAATTCCTGGTGGGTGCACACCTTTCTATTTTCGGGTGGAGGCTGATACACAACATTCTGTCTTGGTGAGGTATTTAAAGCACACCCTGAGGATTATAAACCTTTATTCTTCTGGCACAGGAACTCACTGATGGTGTGGGCCAAGCTCTGTCCTTCCACATAGTTTTGTGTTCATTACATGTTTAAATATTAGTTTTGAATCTAAACACCCTTGTACCAAACAAAGCATAATTTGGCTCATGATTTGCATACTGATGTAAGAGATGGGTGAGAGGAAGCCCATTCAGAACCTCTTCTGATTTTAGTTAACTTTGTTGTACCAGTTCTTGGGTGTGGAGTAAGAGTACAGTACATACTAAGCAGCTCTTTCAAAAGCTGCTCATTTTCTTGGATGCAATCAATAGAAGCATTTTTGTTTCTTATCTTTGTATATAAATTAAGATACTGCTTCAATATTTTCTGTTCTTAGAGTGGAAAAAAGATAGTTTGTTAATTGTATGTTGTATGGCTAGAAAAATTAGTCGTATATTAGCCATTGTTTTAAGAATTCATGACAATTTCTGCAAAAGGCTTTTTACTGATGAAATTTCTCAGGTATCCTCCTATGTCAAAGAGGTACAGTAATAATAAATGTAAAGTACAGTACAGTAATAATAAATGTGAAGCAAAGAAGGCAAGGCTATTTTTAGGTCATTTAAATAAGCAGTTCTAAAATAAGTTCAAATGTACTGGCTTTTGCTAACCTGCCAGCAAAAATGGGCAAAGTACTAGTGTTAAACATGAAAATACCTTTCAAATAAATGTGTAGATTATTTCTGATGGCTTTATTTGATCAGTGTGAGTTTTTATTTCCTTGTGTATTTTCAGAAGCAAATCAAGATAACTAACAAGTCTTTAAAGGTCAGAATTGTAATTGTCTCTTTCCATTTTTGTCTTTCACAGAGATGAATTTAATATTAAAGTTCTTCAGGCTTTTGTTGAACTCCATGAGTTCGCTGATCTCAATCTTGTACAAGCCTTAAGGTGAGTAAATTCTTTCTGTTTTTTGACTTGAGCTTCCTCTATCAAATTGCATGTTTATATGAGTCACTGTGTTGATTTATCCGTCAGAAAGCTGCTCTACAGCTCAGCACAACTGTACAAATTACTGTGCAAGTGAGCAGAGACAGCTCTGTTTAACCCTTCTGACTGCTTGTGTGTGTGCTGCCCTTGAGGGTGAAAACTCCTGGTTATTTCAGGTTATTTTCAAATACAAACAACTAGAACAGCTGTTAATCCTTGGTGTGCCTGCCATATGTGGATATTTGAAGACCTGTTTTATATCTTAGCACAGAGATAGATTAAAAAAGAAATAAACTCTTTACTTAAGTAATTTTCTTCCTCCTTTTACTCCACCTCAACTTGTCCTTCTGGGCAGGGAGGGGGAGAAATCCACTTATCCATGCTCTCACTGATTATGTTCAATCCCAGAGAGGTAAACTTTGAAACAAGTGATTTCCTTCTGCTTGCCTCAGTTTCCCACTTGTCATGTGAAAGAGAGTGTGATATCTTAGTTTGTTTTCTTCCCTTGCTACATGAACAATTCTCTTGATTTATCTGGGATGCTTGCATAAAGTTACCTTGTGAGATCCCTTCTCATCTTGGTGAAAATCTGTAACAGATTGATCAAATTAGGTTGACTTAGACCGTTCTGCCTGGTTTTTTGCCCCAAGTGACTCCCTCCTGACACCAGATAAATGGAAATGTCCATGTGATCTTCGTTTCTGGTGCAGTGCCTTGTGATGTGGAGTCAGAACAGCTTTGCTATGGTTGAGTGATGTGGTGATGATAACTTGAGCTGCCTGAGGCTTGGGCCAGAGAACCTTTTCTGTGGCTGCTGAAGCTTGTCTGGGAAGCTTCGTATTCCTGTCTCTTTTTACCCAGTTTGATATTAGGTTTGACTTTATTCTTCCTTAGCAGCTGCTACTATTAAATGTTTGTATTTTGGTAGCTTACAAAATTGGTGATCTGGGTTGGAACCTTGCACGAGGTGAGTAAAAGACAGTACATAGAGCTGACAAGCTAAAGATGGCCTGTGACACTTGAATATAATGTTCTAAAATGAAAACCAATGAGGACAGGAATAAATGGTTGTTATACTGGCATCCAATGTACAGGGAATAGTGAGAACTTGTTTTGCATGGCAGAGCATGTAACTTTGCTGGTTTAGATCCTGGTTTAATTCAGATCAATCTTTTGCTAAGAGATAAAAGAATAAATGATGAAATTCATTGGAACATTTTAGTGCCACAGTGTGCCAAAATAAATTTGTGAAAACTTCTGTCCTGTATGCATTCCAGTGTACCTCTATGTAGAAATAATAAGTTACAAAAGTAAACTCTATATTTCAGTTTATGCTGTTAAGCAGCAGCAAGATCTGCTGCATATATTCCAGAATTACTGAAATGATGACATAAGTTGTTCTTTTTAAGGCCTAGGTCTGATTCTTGTAGGGTGAGCTTACAGTAGACAGGCAAGCACCTCTCTAAGCAGTGGGGTTTTCTTCTTGTTGTTACTATTTTTAGAAGGTCTTGTATGAATTTAAGTAAATATGCTAAGTCTTTCTGTATTCCTTGTTTCTCTCTCCTTACACCAGAAATATTTTGTATGATGTGTCTTTTTACATTGTGAATAAAGTCTAGCTGACTGTTCATTGCTTTTTGTAGCCAGGAAACCCAGGGAGGGTTGAACTCATTTTTCCCCCCATAGCATTCTCATGGCAAAAATGGGATGCATACAGAAAATTGTTTACTAGTCTGGAAAAAAGAGAGAGCCTCAGAATATGAACTGCCATATTATCTTGCCTGATAGCATGCAGTGTTGCTGGCTGAGTTACTGGGCTAGCCATCTGTGCATGTTGCTTTATAATAGCTCCTGACTTGTGTGTTGAGAGATTGAGAACATATTTCTAGGACATTCTATATAGACAATGCTGATTTCTTTTTTTTTCTTTTTCCGTTTGTTTTGGATTATTTGTAATAAAAACCTGATATATAAATACTGGAATGAGTCTAATAACTAGTCTTCCCTTTTTTAGGCAGTTTCTGTGGAGCTTCAGACTCCCAGGAGAGGCTCAAAAAATTGACCGTATGATGGAAGCTTTTGCTTCACGCTATTGCCTTTGTAACCCAGGAGTCTTCCAGTCTACAGGTCAGTCACAGGAAACCACAGGAGTTCTTAAGTACTTGTGTGATCCAAATATAATTTTTATTTATATGTATGTGTGTGTGTATGTTCTACATCTGATGCGAAGAGATTATGGCCAGTTGGAAGTTAGGGCTAAAATAATGTGTGAAATGAGAAATACCAGAGAAATGAGAAAATGTGACTGACTAATCCAGGAGGTGCAAGCCTATGGTCAGAATGGTCATTTTCATTTCTTAAACATCACAGAACTGCACAGAATGCTCTGGCATTGCTGTTCTGTTTGGCTGTACACAGAAATAGATTGCTCTTGATCACTTAATTTAAGGAACAGATAGGATGGGAAAAGGTTGGTGTAAAGCAGGTCTGTTACAGCTAGAGAGGAAAATAGCTACTGATAACAAACTGCTGAAGATGCAGGCACATTTTCCCTCTCTGTAGCAGGTTTTCATCCTGCTTTTTCTTACACAGAATCTTGTACTTCAGTTCTGGGAGAATTTACTATAATCATAACCATGTCAAGAGGCATGATAAGATTTCCTTTGTCATCTTCTGATATTATCCAGTAGTGCTAGCTACCTCCTGTGCGCCAAGGAATTGAATCAATGTCATTTTCACTCTTTTTAAATGCAGTCAGAATATTATTTTGAAGAGACCATTCTTTCTCTTTGGAGAGAGCTTTGGAAGTACTTTGAGTAGGAGGAGGCTGATGGACCAGGTTTATTATAGCATCCACCACTATGATTTAGGCAAAATCTGTGCAGAGAACATTTTGCCCAACACTTAAGCGTTTCAAGTGAAATGTTAATGTAAGGTGATAGCAATAAGCATAAGAGTTCAATTTTTTTTTTATCCCCATACAGTTTTTCTTATATTTGTTTTTTATTTGAATTGTAACTTTTTTTTTCTTCTTGGGCTTACTTCAACAGCTTAAGGATTTTATACTTTTATGTACAGTGTCCAGGATTTTTTGCCTGTTTCTTTTCCTTTATCAGTCAGGATGAGCTGTACACTAATTTTACAGGTTTGTACACATAACACATGGGAAGATAAACCAATTTTCAAATCTGATTTCAGATACATGTTACGTGCTTTCATTTGCCATTATTATGTTGAATACCAGCCTGCACAACCACAATGTGCGAGATAAACCCACAGTGGAGAGGTTTATCTCCATGAATCGTGGAATTAATGAAGGTGGAGACCTTCCAGAGGAATTGCTGAGGGTAAGTTGGGCTGGCTAGGACAAAGCCTGGCTTTGTGTTTTTAATAGCAGACTTAAAAGTGTGCACAACAGTTCTCAGGCAGATTTGTCAAGGGAGGGCAAAAGAACATTTTCTGGCATGTGTAAGCATTTGAGTAGCTGAAAGAAGCATTTTTTGTTATTCACAGCTACTTTGAGCTAGTTCTGCCTATATCCAACCTTTTGTTGAGAACAGGCTGTTTCAGAGAAAATGCTCTGTGTATCTCTCTGTAGTTTGCTTATGGCAAAATTCATGTGGAATTGGCTGCTTATGAAAAAAGTAGCATTTCTATCAGAAAAAATAGTAAAAATTATTTTTTCTTTATTGCCTCTCATTTTCCCCACATTTTGTGAAGCTCCCTCCTTGAGAAATCAGTAAAAATAACTGCTGTAAGACAGTGTTATGGGCTACACCATTTTATGAAAACCCAGATTCATTTGGCAAAACTTGTACTAAATGAAGCCGATCTTGAAACCTTCAAAATACTAAATGCTGAAGTTAAAATAAAAATGTCATTGCTAGGAGTGCTTAAGAAATTTGTACTGAAGAGAGACTTGTGTACAGATGAAGTGGTTTAAAAACAAACTTGATCAAAGTAGTAAACAAAGACAGACAGGGGGTGGTCCAGAATTTTATGGACAATATTTCCTGTGCTTTTTATGCTAATAGTCTGAGAAGCCGTAAGATATCCTGGTTGCATTTTCTGTTAAGACATTTATTAATGAGGTCTTTTTCCTCTTTTATTTTTCTAGAATTTATATGAAAGTATTAAGAATGAGCCATTTAAAATTCCAGAGGATGATGGAAATGATCTAACGCATACATTTTTTAATCCAGATAGAGAAGGTTGGCTGCTGAAATTAGGTTAGTCACAAGGGCAGTTCTGCTGCTGTGTGTTTGTTCATTGTTAGCATGTTTGCTGCTCCGTGTCTTCCTGCTTTCTTGTGAAGGTAACAGGTTTCACTTTGTATTTAAAAATGTATGAACCAAAATAAGTAGCTCCTTTACGTCTGAAGGCTGTTACTTCTTATTTTGCATACCCAAATTAGCAATCAGGTTCAAACTTCAGAGTTTTATTTCTGAGATCTGAGAAATAAAAACTCATCGACAAAAAGGAAACACCACATGGTATTTACCACATGCTGTGACTGATAAATAACAACTGAGTCTCCATAAGGTCATTTCAGAAAACTGTGTGTGATTTTTTCAACACAGTTTTCTGTTTACAAAAAAAGGATTTCTCTTCAAATAGTTATTTTTGTATGTCTTTATTTTTCCATATTATTTGTGAGTTTCTCTTGGTTTGGTTTTGGCTATGATTTTTTAATGAGTGGTTTAAATGTGCCTTCTTGTTTTCCTTATGGCCTATGACCTATCACCTTTCTGTTCTGTGACTGGCTGTCTCTGCTTATTCTGCATTAGGAGGTACGTATCTGATTGCTTTCCAGTCCCCTCTTCTTCAGTTGCTCATTCTTTTATTTTCTTCCTCCTTCCTCCTGGATTTTTCTTTTTTTCTTTTCTTTTTTTTTTTAATCAGATTCGTAGCATTTTGCTTTTTCACTCAGTGTCACTAACAGTGTCATCAGTGGTGCTCTGAGGGACTGGCATGTCGGTGTCTGACTCACATGCAGGTGTGTTCTGCAAAAGAAGAAAGCATTTACATGCAAAGCAGAAAAATAAGGATGACTTCAGCACACTTGTATCATTCATGGAAGAACATAACAAGGAAAGAATAATCTCTGCTGAGAGTAAACAACGTCTTACTCTGTCAATGAAGTTTCAGAGTGTTTTTGTTACTTGTTAATCAATGATAATAGGTTATTGAAAGAGTGATCACATTTGAACCACATATTTATAAAAGCTGTTCTTTTTCCTGCTTGTTTTCCTTTTAAAATATTTAGCTTATTGAAACATTTAGCTTATTTAACAGAGTCTTAAATGAGCTTCAAATTTAGGGCTGCAGAAACCTCAGGTAGTTCTGTCTCCTGGCACTGCAAGATGCCTTTGTTTTTACAGACTTGTAAAGTCGATGGGATTCACTTTTTCACTTGGCCTTAGGGATTTTTTTTCCTATATAAAGGAGACTGACACTTTGTTTTAGGAGTTGTTTCAAGACAACAAATTTTTTAAATTTAGACGCCAGCACACACTTCCCTAGAGACAGTTGTTGGCCACTTTAATGTATTAAAGTGGAAGGAACTTTGCACTTGGAGAATGGTGACTGAAGTGTGGAAATTGATGTGTGCTGGGGTGCACATGGGGAGGATGGTGAAAGTGGAGCCTGGATAGAGCCATAGGCCACAGTGCTGATTGCACCTGGAACTTGGTGGTCATGCTTGTGCTGGAAGGAAATGGATGTGAAAAGGAGGCATTTGGAATTCATTCACATGCTCCCCAATGTCGAATTCTGACCTCTGTGCTACAGATGCTGTGGAGCTCCTTTTCTAACTACAAAGAAGCAAAGCTCTTGCTTTTTGACCTGTATTGGCTCAGCTAGCACAATGTCAAACATGACCTTGCAGCTTTTCTCTATTTGGTAGCATGAGATGATGGTTAACAGAAAAGCCTTTCAAGCTGCTGTAGGTGGAATGTGCTTTTGGAGAAGAGGTCGAGTGTAAGGCCAGGCTGTGCCTGTTGCTGTTGCCAGTGTTCCCTCATGGACTTACACATAATGGGAGTGCTGGCAAGTGTGAGTGTGTAGAGGAGTGACAACATCCTCTTTGAAAGAAACTGCCCATAAAAGAGATCTAATAAAAAATAGAGGAACAAAGAAATTGAGGAAGCGATGACTGAAAGTAAGTGAGAGCTGCCAGGAACTTCTGCACAGTCTGTCTGTGGTGCAAAGTCAATAAACCACAGGTCAGGACTGAAAACTCTGTCTGTGCAGTGTGTAGGATGCAGATGAGGCACAGTGCACAGAAAACCCAGTAGTAAAAGGGTGTGTGAAGCAGAAGGGTGTTACACGTAACACTCCCACGGTATGAGGGTTATTTGAATAAAGAAATGAAACGTGTCCAGAAGCCTCCGGTGAATCAGCCTGGGAATGCCTGGAGCTGGGCTTCTGTGAAAGACTGCGCTTTTTCCACAGACACAGACTGGTACAGACTAATACACTGCTAGTTTAGATGCAATGACCAGAAATAAACCTGACAGTCTTCTTTTTTTTTTCTTTCTTTATTTTTTCCCTTTTATTTCTTTCTTCTCCTTCAAGTTTCCTATTTGCTAGGAGTCTTAAAACTATATGTTGAGAGTGCTGTCTCAGTCCACATCGTTTGCATTTTTACAGTCCTTTCTCTTGGGAAGCACTTCTTGTGAAATGGTTGTGATTTCCTTCAGTTCTAGAAGCTTCTGATACTAAAAACATGTGTATTGTTGAAATGCTAAGGAGACAAACTCCTGTATGAGGGTTTAAGTGCTCAGTTGTGATAAAACATAGAAGTTGAAATAGAAAGTTTTTATATAAAACTATAAATATGACTAAGACTACTTTTAGACTCTGAGTATTCAAGACAGTATTTTGTATCTGGTGTTTTTCATAGTCAGTTCTTCCCATTTATGTAGTTGTGCCCCTTTTTCAGTATTCCATCCCTTACTGTATTGATTTTTCTCTGGGCAGGAGATAGATATTGTGAAACTTTAATATATTGTAAAATTCATCTAAGAGACTAGTCTGGGTTTTAGAAGGCTGGGAGGGGGCAGAAGGCTTTTGGAGAGTTTGCTGCTCTGAATTGTTCAGAGGTGACTGCGTTAAGTCCGAGTGCCAAACCTGGCAGCCAGACAGCAATTCTGGTTTTATCTATCTAGACTTAGCCAGTGCCTTTAAATAGACATCTTTATCTTGGTAGGCCTTAATTATCATTTCGTTCTGCATCGTTTGCAGCATGGTGTAATGAAAATGAATGCAGCAAGTTAAAAACTGAAAGCTGCTGAGTGCTAGTGAGTCCTCCTTGGAGCAGCTTGACACACTGTGAGCCTTCAGATTTTTCTGCATAATGAGTGGTGTAGATACCATGAAATTTTCTGCCATCCACTCTAAAGTATTTTGAAATGGTTGCCTGTGCTCTCTTTGCTAATGCCCAAGTTTTGCCAGGAAGGGTTTCCTTGCCTTAAACAGCTTCTCTTGGCCAATTGCTTCATTTGTGTAATATTTTCTTCTAGTTAGAGGGAAACTTTGACATTATTCCCCCAAACTGGAGAGGAAATGATTTCAGCCAGACACATGAGTGTGTTAATTTTTTCTGCCAGTCAGGCGCTTACGGAGTGCTTGGAGAAGGTCCAGGAGCTTCACATCCGGGCCTGTCCCGCCAGCGGTGCTTGTTCCAGCACATCTGGCCTTGGGAGGATGTTGTTCCTCCTCCCTAATCTGGCTGAGAGAACAGGGCTGCTTCATCAGGAACCCGGGGCCTTCCTGTACCTGCCTGCCCCTTGTGGGGACTGAGGCTCTTCCAGGTTCAGGCAATCAGTGCTGTGGCCAAGGAAAAATGCTTTTTAAAAGAAAGCCAAGCTTTGATCCAACCAACTGTGTAGTTGCTGAGTCTGTTCTGTCTGGTGCTATCTAAATGAACTCAGGAGAAAAAAATACATTTTTGGTGTGTGCATCTCTCAGCTCTAAAATTTGTTATATAAATGACCTGAAGATTTGAGTAGAACTTTCTAACTTTAGACACCTTGCTGCTTTTAGCCTTAAGGCCCTTTTTACTTTGGAGATTTAAGTTTCCCAAGTCCTTGCCAGTTATTTTTCCCTTTATTATAGGTGGTTTCTGTTACCTTGTTGCTTAGTTTGCTCTTTGCCCAGAGTTTAAAAAAAAAATCCTGTGTTGAGTTACAAAGGTGAAGAAGATTTCTGTTCCTGTTTCTGTACATTTTGCATTGTAGCCTTTTCTTGTAGTTTACTTATATTTCCACCTACTGTGGAAGATACTGTGCTTCTGTATTTCATTATTTGAGATGTCTGTGCATTTTTGTAATCAGCATGATCTTTCAGAAGTATGTAATTTATCTCTCCATTTCTCTAAATGTTTATGGATTCATACTCTGGTTTTCTTGATCCTCTTCTGCTAACTTAATTCCTCCAATCTTAATCTTTAAAAGGCTGGGAGCTGGAATAAGAGATGAAGTATGGCACTAAACCCTCTGTTGTTTTTTTGTGAGCCTACAGCAATCTCAGCCAAGGACAAGAATGTTTTGCTATCACGTGTTTTTACCTATTAATCTCATGTGCAGTTTACAGGCCACAGTGCCTTATCAGCCACCTGCTTGAGCTGCAGCCCATTGTAAAGGCATATTAAACACATGTGATGTGGTGACCTCTGCAAATTTGATTAGTACAGATTAGATTTTGAGCTTTATTAGAGTTTCTGTGCTGTTGACAGCTGAAACTCAGAAATGGGATGGGGAGACAGAGACTTATATGTGTAAGTACTTCCTTATCCCACCAAAAAATGCTGCCTAACTGCTTTCTTTTTTTTTCTTTTTAACTTTTTTTCCCCCTCTTTGGAAGAGTAACTGATAGCTTGGTGGAGCAGGGACTTAAGGTCTATTTCTATGAATGCCATGAGTGCTGTAACCCAGTGAGCTACTGGCTGTTTTAGGAGAAGGGAGAAGTAAGTGGGATGTTGATGGAAATACCTAATCTTCTTTGTGGCTTCCCTGGGACTGGGTGATGTTTCATGACAAAAGCTTCCTCAAAACTGCAGCATGATTACAGAAGGTTTCAGGTTTGAGAAATCTGGCTTTTCCAGAGAGAGTGGATGTTGTCAGGAAAACATTCAGCAAACTCAACTGCTGTTTACTGCTTGGCAATTCATATTGTTCTGGGAGTATGTTTTAGGTCTGTTCTTTCTTTCTTAAATTATAAACAGGTCTTCTTTTAAATATGTGGTTATTACTAATTTTTTTATTGTGTTTTGACATGATATCACAGTTAATGAGAAATGCCT
>NW_005054319.1:4104256-4129204 GCF_000277835.1 Geospiza fortis | reverse complement strand
GATTCATTCTCTCTCCTCCTGAATTTTTTTCCTGCTAGCACTGAGCAAGCCATGACCTCTGATAGCTGACATTACCTGCTAGCCTGAAAAACAGGGTGTTTTAGGGTCATAAAAATGTTAAGTGATGTTAATCTGCTAACCTTGGAGAGCAGAAGGTGCCTGGGAGTGCTGGCAGTGGGCGCTGGGTTGTGTGAGAGCGAGTCACGTTGTGAGCTGCAGGGAGCGCCCTGGTCCGTGTGACCCAGCCCCTGTGATTCCATTGGGCTGGAGTTCATCAAACCGAGCCCAAACACTTCCTGATACCTGAGCCAGCTCTCGGGCAAGGTGCTGGGGAATTTTTCTAGTGACTTACGTGCCAGTTTGAACATCTCTGCAGTGTTTGTTTAAGGATCTGTCACAGTGGTTGTACTAAAATTCAGTTCTTCCCTCACTGTCTCCAGTTCACTCAACCATTCATTGTGTCACGGCTTCTGCATCTTGCACTTTTTTGCCTTCACTTATTTCACCACACCTGCTTGCAGATTAAATTTTTCTTAAGATATCAGTGCATCTGGTGGAAACATCAAGTTTATTGAGTACATTGAATGTTGCAGTATGTTATTATAGCACTGGGTTATTGTGGAGGTTGAGAAAAGCAGCAAATGAAGGTGCAACATGCAACACACTTGGTCTGCAATGCAAATATGCAGTAGATTGGTATCAAGAGATGTCATGATATCCCTAGAATTGTTCTTTAATTTGAGTTGGATTTCTGTATTAAACAAAAACCCAGCTATCTTAAGCAGAACAAAAAGATAAAAAAATTATGCTTATATTTTAAATTTGATTATATGACTTGGATTAAACTGGGTATCTTGTGTTATTAATGGTGCTCTTTTATGCACAGGTGTTCAGTAGCAAGATCAACTCTTTTGAAATGTTAGCTTAATAAAATTAAATCACTTCTGAATGGATGATGCACAGGTGGTGACATAATCCTGAAGTCAGATAACTATGGTGGATCTAAACCTTTAATAACATATGCATGCTCTATCTACAATTGTCTTTCTTGGAAATGAATTTTAAAATAAAGTAATGTGGGAAGCCAAGTGTGTTCTGAAGCAGCCATTGGCAGAAAAACAACTGAGAGGACCAGAACAACACTTTTGTTTCTAAAAAGAAACTGTTCCCTATAGGATGACATTAGCAGGTGTAAGGAAGAGGAACTCTGTGGTTGCTGTTGTCTAAATTGTTAATGAAGGAAAAATTGGCATTTTTGGAGCAGTAGCTATTTCTTCTGTCAAGTACTCTGATATATTAACCCATGAAGAGAAGATATTTTTAAAATAGTGAAAGATGACAAATTAGTAAATATGGTGTATTTTGGCACAGGATTTGCTCCTCATCACATTTGTTCTGTTAATGTTTCTGAGCACCTTACGCACTTAATATTAAATCTGAAAGTAAAGCCAGGTTATTAACCACATCTTTGCTTATGAGTGAAGTGACAGGAAGGTGATAAAATGCCCTTAATTTTATTGATGGGACCCTTTCCTTGCCCAGGACAAGCTGTTGAGGGCTTTCTCCTGTTGCAGGGATGCAGTTGCTGGTTCTGCAGCCGGTGCTGCTGTGGTGTCAGAGCAGCCCAGGCTGGCCTCACTCACCCCCAGCAGCAAGGGCAGTGTCCAGCCCTGTGCAGAACTGGTGTTTTTGGTGCAATGAACACATGTGAGGGCCTGGACAGAGGGAGCAGGTCTGGCCACTCACTGTTGCCCATGGCTCTCGTGGCTGATGGCACCTCCATAGTTGGTGCTGCCTCAGGACAAGTTGCAGTAACTTCCTTTAACCTCACTCATCTGTGCCTGATCCATTTACCATTAAGCAATTAAACCATACTTTGAAAAAGAAGCAGAACTTAATTATTTCCTTGCCCGTTGTTGAAGCCCTGACAGCCGCACATGTTTAATTCTGGAATCCCTTTTGTTTGTAGGGGGAAGAGTAAAAACATGGAAACGGAGATGGTTTATTCTGACTGATAATTGCCTGTATTACTTTGAATACACAACAGTGAGTATATATCATGGTGAATTTTCTTTGTAATCAAGATTTATAAGTAGCTAATAATGTGATATTTTCCTAATTTTTTAGGACAAAGAACCTAGAGGAATTATTCCATTAGAAAATCTTAGCATAAGAGAAGTCGAAGACCCTAGAAAGCCAGTAAGACAGTTTCAAATTTATTTTTTAAATGAAGATGAGTAAACCATATGGAACTTAATTGTACTGTTAAATGAATTTATTTGTCAGTTTTGTTTTGTTCTTTTAAATTTATTACTTCATTTCTACCCTCCAGAACTGCTTTGAGCTCTACAACCCCAGTCATAAAGGTCAGGTAATCAAAGCGTGTAAAACCGAAGCTGACGGCAGAGTGGTGGAAGGCAACCATGTCGTGTACAGAATATCTGCTCCCACCCCAGAAGAGAAGGAGGAGTGGATTAAATCTATCAAGTGAGTTTGAAGTCTGAAATGTCTTTCAGAAATTAAGTGTAAGCTCTTTTCAGAGTATGATACAAAGAGAATTTGTTGTAACTTGTTGGAAGAACTCTGATGTGGCAGTGTCCTCGAGGACTAACAGTGAACTCTGTGGGGTTGGTGGATCAAGATACAAACCTGTTACTCTGTGGTCCTAAAGAAATACTGCTGCTAACTCAAATGAGGAGCATATGGATTTATTGTTCTATGCAAATGTAAAATCTTGTGTGAATTGTCTTTGAACCTAATTCTATTGGATTCTTACTTCACCCAATAATTAACTTTAGTGACATGTATCTTAAGCATGTTCACAAGCAGCTTTAAACTTCCACAGCTTGACTTCATGTTGGAAGGTTTCTAAGCAGACCCATACTTGAATAAATAATAGTCAAGATGTGAAGGTGTGAGCTCTAAACTAATCACAGTGGAATAGAGCCTTGTGCTAAAGAAATAGTTGTGGTGCTTAGAAGTCAGCCATCCATCTTAGGAGTGTGGAGTCATCCACAAGGAAGAGAGAACAAAAGTTTTAGTTCTCACAACTACTGAAATAGTTAACAGGTATTTGTTAACCAAACTGATGATTCCTTTTTTCTCTTCCAGAGCAAGTATCAGCAGGGATCCTTTTTATGATATGCTGGCAACAAGGAAAAGAAGAATTGCAAATAAGAAATAGAACATGAAGAGCAACTTGTAGACCTGCATCAACCTATAACTGAACATACTGTGGAGTGGTAGAAGAAATTGGACAAACTAAATGAAGACAACTGTAAATTTTATATATATATAAATATATATATATATACACATTTTACTATGGCATAAAAACTTGGCAGAACTTTTCAGGGTAAATAGTTACTGGTATATAATTTGAAGTAAGCTTCAATTCCCAGAGAATTGTTATATTGGAACTTAATTCAACTGAACACATGGAAGCCTTGTTTTCACTTACATTAGTGAGAACTCCAGTTTACTTGGGTTGGGAGGGAAGGAGTGCAGGGCTAACACTAAAATGTTCTTACCTGTTACCTGAGCACATTTCCCATAAAAGAAGGAGTTATTATAATGACTTTGAGTTCTCACTTAAGTGCAGCACCAACAGTGGAGCACAGCATGACCTGGCACTGCATTTTCCTGTAAGCAGAAACCTCACAGTCCCAGTGGCAGTTTTCAGTTGTGTGTGTTTCACAGGAACAGCTGAGTGCAGCTTTCATTCAGGATTCCTCTCCTACCTTTATGGAAATAGCTTTCCTTAGAAACACAGTGACTGGCAGCTCAGTGGGCACCTTGTGGTTCCAGAGGGTTTGTCAGTGAGCACTGAAATACAAATACAGGCAGGGCCCAGCAGCAGAGGTTTGAGGCTGTGGCCATGCCATGAAGTACCAGATGTGGTCTGGTGTTTGCCAGTTGGCTAAAGCTCATTCCTGTCTGCTCATACACTCACAACAAACACTAAGGTTTAGTGACTGGTTTAATCTGCTTTTTCTATAGTAACTTCCTTCTTATGTTTGAGATGCTGTAGTTTGATTAACACTAAGTTGCTACTAAAGGATAGAGATGACAGGGCTTGTGTGACTTCAGGCCTTGCATGTGAAAACACCCCCAGATAATTTCACATGCATTCAGTGTTTTGAAATGGAAAAGCCAGGAAGGTGAACTGTCCCTGTGAGATGCCACCCTAGAGAGTGAAGCAAGCAGGATTCATTCCTTTGCTTGATAACAAACTTTGGACAGAGAGTTCGTGCAAGTTTATACAAGTTCAGTATTTTTATTGCATTCTTAAAGGTGATTTTCAGATTTGTGCTGCAGCAGTTGGAATTGAAAAAAATAGACTTTTTTACTAAAAAATAAAGTATTGATTGCCTGGTGCAGCTAGACTTCCCCATAGGCATGTGTCTCTTTTTGAAACCTGTGAAGGTTCTACTGCTGGGTCTTTCAGGAACACATCAGCTGCTGCAGCAGATTCTACTCCAGTGCTTTTCTGTTGATAGCACATATGTTGTTCTTAAGGTAAAGCCCCTAATTCCACAACAGGGCAAAAAGTGGGAGCTTTTGACTCTACTGCTTCTGTTACTACTCAGTTTTCCCCAAACTTGTTGAACCTGAGCCGTGCCTACTGTGCCAGTGAATGTGTTGGAGACCCCAAATGTTCAAGCAGCTTTGCTTGTTGGTTACAGGAGCACCTTTGGCTCTGTTGTAGGGAGATGTGCTGCACTGGCAAACCCACAGGCTTACCAAGTTGATCTGTCTGAAATCTCCTTTGAACTGTAAGGGAGAGTCTGTTTCACTGTTCTGTCTTACTGATTTGCCTTGTTTTGCATGGAGTGTCAGCCTTGTGAGTGTTTTGCTTTATTGCATGTTTGCAAAAGAGGCTGAGAGGAAAAGAACAAAGTAGATTTTTAGATTTTCCCCAGGGTGTGTGGAATTGCTTGGGTGAATGTTTAAATCTTAGTGCTTCCAAAGGAGTAAAACTCAGCCAGAGGAGGTAGAATCCTTGAGTAAGTGTCAGTGTGGGGATATCTCTTCTTAATGGAACACATTTAAACTCTTTATAGAAATGAATTAAGTTGTGTGTCCTGTGTTTGCAAAGCAGCACAATGATGGAGCTGCTGCCAGAACTTGTTTTGAGTCTTCTGTTCTGCAGTGACATTTTGTTTTCAAGCACTGCCTACATCAAGTCTTAGCTTTGGACAAGTAGATTTGTAATGCAAATAGTGACAAGCCAAATCAGTGGTACTAGAGAGCATAGAGGTGAAAGGCAGCAAATACAGTATTTCTGGAGAAATGTGAGATTACAAAAGCATTAATAAGCCATGAAGCACTTTTGTATCAATTTTTATTTTCTGAAGTACCACCTTTGATGAAATCTATTTATTTAACCAGGTGAGGATGTCTGCCTATAAGCATGAAGGAAAGGCCTTGACAGTTAATTTGCTGTATTTAGTTTGAAGTTCTTATATCCAGCAGAAATAATTATTTAGAGTAACATGTAACTGAGGATATTATAGCAGGAAATATTTTATTTCTTAGCATTGAAATGCAACATCTTAAACAGCTACTTGTGGTGCTCAATGTATCTATTTAATTTACCAAAGCTAATGGAATAGCGTTTTTGTGTGTGTTAATATTTGATTTCAAATGTTCTTTGTAACAGTATTAACAGGGAGTGAAACTGGCCCAAAATTTCCACTGGCCACGGGGCCAGTAAAACAAAGTGGCTTGTGAAAATTTTGGCCATATCAGGTACTATCCACGAGAGTGAAGAAAAATCTCTCAACCTTTCCCTTTTTTATTGGGCTTCAAGTCCAGGGGTGGCTACTGAAAGTGGCTGCTTGGTGGCATAAAGCAGGATCTGTTACAGTTTGGCCATGCTGAGGAAAAGTCCTCTGGGGACAACAGATTCTCCCTTCCTGTGGCACTGAAACGTGAGGAATTCTTGAGCTCTTTGCTTTTGACCCTGCCCTTTACAACTGCAGGGCAGCGAGAGCCACGGTGCCAGTGCAGCTGGGAGGGAACTGTACACAAAACTTAAGCTCAGCTGGACTGACTTAAATTTTACAATATGCTGACAAAATAAGCTCTGCATCACTTAGCATTTTGAACCATTTTAAACTGGTACAAAACTGAATCTTTATAAAGTGAGCAGCATTTATAATGCTTCATATATTAAAAAAACTGCTTATTTTTAAGATTTATTACATATCTATGTAGATATGCTTGCTGGAAAAGCTAGGTCTGTTGTAGACCAGATACTACAAATTAAGACTTGTGGCTTACCAGTTTCATTTCTATATTTTCTTGGAAAATGTTTCTAGCTAGAGTTTAAATATAAAATGTAAATAATGTACAGGTATGTATTGATATGAGTATTACTTCGTGTATACAAGTGATTTGCATGACAAATATTCTGTATCAATCATTGTTATAACAGTGATGTTCTTATGTAAAGCCACTGCAATATTAATGTTTTCATTTATCATCAAGACCTGTTGCTTAAATCTGTCAATTTTCTCAAAAATAAAGTGTGAAACTGTACTGTCTCCTCATTTACCAGGAATACATGGGAGGCAATAGCTGACTCTTAAAAGGTTAAGGTTTAATTTTCCAACTGCTCTTCTAAGCAAAAGGCTTCTTTTCCCTACCCTTAGGGACAGTAATTTAAATTATCAGGCTTCATTTTTTTCAGAGAAAAAACCCTTCAACTGCAAAACGTTTCAGTAAAGTGTGTTACCACATGAGTGTGCCTCCAGTAAGAGCTGGTTTCCCTTGAGAGCCACCCTAAATTGAGGTATTTTATTTTGTCAGTTCCCTGCCAGGAGTTTGTCAGATGTGAGGGGGGAAGCGGATCTCTGCTCCTGGCGTAGATTAATTAGTTTCCTCAATTAGCAATTAGAAACAGGTGCTGCTGCTCCACAGCTCTGGGGCAGTGTCACCCAGTGCCCTCCCTGCTCCAGAGTCACTGGGGCAGCTGTGCCTGTGGGGCTCTGAAGGGAGGCACAGCAACAACACAAACTCCTTTTAGACACTTCTGCTGGAGTTACTCACCAGACAAAGGACAGGACACCAAACCTTGGAGCCAGAGGACAAAAGAGGAAAAAAAAGCCAGATACAGGACAGGAATGTTGGTTACTTTGCCATGTCACTTTATGTAAGTCACATAACTGTTGCCATAGGAACATTATGCAGGTACATTAGGCTTTGGCTTGATGGTGTTCTCCATGTACCAAAAGATTACTTTTAAGTATTTAGTGAGATATTAACCTTGCTCTTTTTTTTTTCCTGTTTTGGTTTTGTGGTTTGTTTTTTTTTTTGTCATACACAATACCAAGCTCCTGCTGAGCTCCCAGCCTGGTGCATGGCTGTGGAAGCTTTATGTTCAGAGGAGAAGCCTTCAGCATCCTTGTCCAGGCAGCTGCAGTCCCAGTTACTGATTTTCTTCTGTGGCTCACACCAACAGCATCTTCTCCCCTGCACTGAGAGGAAGATGTGACTTCTCCAGTGGCAAACACACTCTGACAGCTGTCAGCTCCCATGACACAGTGCATGTTAAATAACTCAAGTAAAACTCAAGTAAAAATCCATTTTGACTTTGCTGTATTTATATACTATATAAATTTTACATGCTATATATTTACAGTGGGGCAAGTGCTTTTTATCTTTAAAAAAACAAAGATCAAACTTTAGACATCTCTGAACAACACAGCTTGTATAAACCAGACAGATTATTCAGATGAACTGTATTTAATACAGGTTCCCCACTCATCTCCTGATGCAGGACCAGTGAATAATAAGTGCATCACAGTTTGATAGCATTTAATAATAAAAATAAAAATCACAGTATGAATTTGTCTGTAACTAGACACTTTAGAGAGACAAAACAGACAACTGAGACTTAAGACAAATGACAGTATATTAAGAAAATGTAATAAAAACATATGGAACAATATACAAATAGTCTTGAGAGATACATTCAGAACTGCATATTTGTTGTTTCACAATGTCGAAAACCAGAAGATTTTCTTCAGATCTTGAATATAACTCAAATGTGAAGTAAATTAGTTTCTAGTGTCAGACCACAGAAAAAAAAAAATGAAGCTCTTGCAAAACTTGTGAAGTTTTAAATACGTCTTTAAATTAAATATACAGACTGTCAGTTGCAACTTTTATAATTCCTGGTCGCTCTTGCACCAGATGTCTTAACTTGGAGTAACATTACATGAATAACATAAAGTCAACCTGAGTCTGTAATTAAGCAGCATTTGAGATGGTCTATTCCAGGGCATTATCTCAGCTCAGTGAGATATTTATGTGGTAATTTACAATGTTCAGCAGTTGTAAAAAGTTTTCACCCTTTTGGATTAGAAGTATATTTTAAAAAAGAAAGTCTCAAGTTAAAAACTAAAAAAAAGTTCTTATATGGTAAAATTCTGTACAGAAATGTTAAGCACCACTTATGACTGGATTTTGTCTTGATGGTAATTGATAATAAATCTTAAGTTTTGATGGTCACTATTGGTAATGTCAGGTTTGAAGGTAAGAAGTCATTGAAGGTAAGGAGTCGTTGGTTTTGATGATAAGTTGTTGGTTTTGAAGGTGAAGGGTTGTTGGGGGTGGTGGTCAGAAGTCCTTGGGGTTGGTGGTGGGTTCAGTCTGAGTATTGAAGGCTTTCATCAGTCAGCTCCACATCTGAAAGGCAAAAGGAAACAAGGTCAGTCCTGCTGTGACATTTAACATTAAACTGTCTCAGGGGTTTGATTTCTAAAAGACAAGGCTCAAAGCTGCCCCAGCTCCATCTGCTCCCTCAGGACAGGATCCAACTGCTCCCCAGTTCTAGGCTAAGGCTGCAGAACTGTACAGAGCCTTAGGACAGAGCCACCTGCTTTAACAGCAAGTGCTGGACCTTGGCTGGATCAAATGCAATTGAAGTTTTGCCTAGAAAGCAGCATTGTTTTAGTAACAATCTTGTGGTCAGGCTGACCATATTGTACCCACAAGGGCAGAGCCTTCAGAAACTTGCTGGAGAGAACATGTAGGAAAGAACTGATTCAAAGCTGCTCCTTCCCTCCTCCTGTATAAACTTTGCTGAAAAAACAACTTCTCACTAGCTGTTTTCATCCTTATTAATTTATTCAAAATAACAGGAGTTGGGTGAAAAGGCACAACCTCACAATTCCTCAGTGGTTCCTTGCCTGTCCCTACCTTGAGACATTCAGTAATCTAAAAACACAACCAAAGCAGCTTCCATCCAACAGAGAATACTACTTGAGACCCACTTAAAAAAAAAAAAAACCAAACCCTGACATTCCAGAAGATGGAGCTAATTAACATCCACAGACTTGAGGAAATATTAAAATTCTCAAGAGTTAAACTGCTTCTTCCTGCCCTGGTGTCCCCCTGGTGTTGTTCAGCAATGAACAAACAGCTCCTTCTCCTTCTCCCCTGCACAGCCCAGCAGCCTCAGTGCCCTGCCCTAAGCAAGGAGATGCAGAACACGGAATTCCTCACCAAACCTGCTTTGGAAAACCCGAGTTTGCCACCTGCTGGCCACAGAATCACCAAGGCCAAACCACGACTGAGCATGAGCATTTTACTCTGTTTAGTGCCTGATTTATCAGCTAGAACAGACCCTTTTCGTGCAATAAGTGTTATTTTGGACATGAGTATCATAAAAGAAGTCTCCTTTTACACCATTAGGATTTGAAAGACCTCAATTCAGTTCTGAATTTTTTCTCATGAAAGAATAATGGGTGAACAATCAGCTTTCCCTCCACTCTATTTTTAGAATAGAACTTTTGGTCATCTGTGTCTTAAAATACAATCAGTTTTCCACAAATGCACTTCTTCTTTGCCTTGAGCAAACTTTTCAGTGCATGAATTCAGTGCACTAATTGTGGCAATTTGCCTAAGTGTGGAAACCCTTGAAAGGGATTTTGATTTTCCAGAATTTCAAGATCAAACTTGTATTTTTTTTCTATGTTGACAGTTTCAACATGACCAGAAATGAACAGGACTGTCACTGACCATTAACCCAATTCTTAAACTGTAGGTATAAAATGTAGACAATTTAACAATTAAACTTGCTTTTGGATAGTGAGCTGTCTTCTTCACTTATCTTTGAGTAAAACAGTTAGAGGATTGTTTTGGTTTTCTATTAAAATAGATCAGTAACTGGAACTGGTTTATGTCAGATAAAAGGCATTTAATAAGGTATTATTTCTATAATAAACACTTCTGTTCAGCAAAAATTTCATGGGAAATGTTGTCAAGTTTGATTTTAGATGTTGAATTTGTTGCAGTGTGCAATCATCTTCATTGCATAATTTTAGAGCTAATTAATTTAAACTAATTAATTTATCCACTGCGAGCCCAAGTTGAGATTATGACAAGCAACAGCTGAGAGCTCAGTGTAAATTTAGTCAGGCACACAAATTCATATTTGGGTTTTTTGTAAGAAGCACCAGACAGACTTTTTCAAATACCAAAAATGGGGAAAGAGCTGTTTCCTCAGCCCACTTCTATGTGTTGTTAAGTCTACACTAACAGAAAAACCCCACAACTGAATAAAACAATAGCAGGAATTTAACACTCTCCAGGTGTTAAATTGTGAAGTGTCCTCTGGAGGTTTGACAGCTGTGCTTAGGAGAAGGCAGAGCTACACGTGGACCAACAATATTTCAGTATTATCACCAACTCCTGTTATTCTGAGTGAGCAACCTCCACTGTTTCTATGCTATGAACAACTGAATGTAGTATTTTATTTAAATTATAGAATGGTTTGGATTGGAAGGGATCTTAAAGATCATCTATTTCCAACCCCCTGCCATGATGCTGTTTGGAAGCTGTGCTAAGACCCAGGGATTTCATCAGTCCAGCATTTAAAGATGGTTATGAAGAGCCAGGAGTCCTGCCACCATCCCAGGGCCTTACCTCTGACATACTCAGTGGATGCCATGGAGCTGTATTTCTTGCTGTCACCTGCACCAGAAGGCTTCTCTTCCTTGTAGGGTTGTTTACTGCCCTGGTTTCTGTATTGCTCACATAAATGGTCATCTGGAGGACGGGATTCTTCCTTCTTCTCCCATGTTTTCTTCTGGAAACGAGGATCTAAATATTCCAATAAGTCTTTCAGTTTCCTGTCGTGCTTCTTCTTTTTCTTCTTTTTCTTATGTTTGCGATTGTCATTGTCAAAGTGGAGCACAGAGCAATCCAAATCATAAAGTCTGAAGGAAACATGCAAGTTAAAAATAGAAAAACAGATGTGGCACTTGATGTATATATGAAATGTTATTTATTTACCACAGGTGACGACTTGCAGAGTGTCTCCTACTTTGTGGTACTTTCTGCATATCTAAGTTAATTTAGATGCAGCAATCTTAAGCCCTCAGAATGAAGGACAAGAGGTCGTGGTTTGTACACAAATTGTTAACAGGCATATGGGGGATTAAAAAAAAAAATTAAAATTGTAACCTAATCAAGAACGGTGTGCAGATGTTATTCTGTCTACATTGTCCAGCTCTAGTGTTCTAACACAATTCAGCAACATCTTTCCTATCTTCTCTTGGCCAACCTAATAACATGATCCCGTCACATTATGACAGATAAGTTACTTAGAAACAATGAAAAAAAGGCAGACATGAGAAATACCCAGAAAATAATTAGGAAAAAATTGCTGATTATGCTGGAATCCTTGCTTACTTGTAATCCTTCTCTCGATGTTTATCTTTGGACTTCTTTTTCTTCTTGACCTTCTTATACTTTTTGATTCTTTGGTCATCTGTCTTTCGGCATTTCTTTTCTACGTCACTTCCACTTTCTTCATGGTGGGAGTATTTTCTTTTGCCATTTCTTAGTTTTTCTTTTTCGTTTTCCCGGGAAGAGTCCTCAAAACTGGAGTGAGCTGAGCCTGCTGGAAGCCCGTGCCTCTCACGGGAGTATTTTTCCGAGTGCTGCTGAGGTACTGAACAATGGTGGAAGTTTGCTCTGTGGCTGCTGAAGTGATGCACATCCTCCTCTCGGGAGAGTGTGCTGTGAGCCCATCTGCTTTTGCAGTGATAATCCTTGTGTGACCTGCTGTAAGCTTGGCTCAATTTGTCATAGTCTTTATCACAATGAGAGGACCTCCTCTCCCTACCATCCCGTGTTCCATGGGAGGAATAATAATCATTGTAGTACCTGCATTTGTCCCATCTCCGTGGTTCATCTTGATAGTATCTTTCTCTAATCCAAGGTCTGTCTCCTTTGGAATAATAATACCTATTCCTGTCTGTGTCTGTCCTTTCTCTGCTTCGGGATCTGTAGCGAGAATATTTTCCTGAGCTCCTGCCATTACTGGGACTGTTCCTTTCATTGTGGGAGGATCTGTACTTGCTCTCACTGCAATATTCCTGCTTGTGACGGCTTTGCTTGTTTGTTTCCATGCTGTGAGAGCTCCTCCTCCTGTGGGAATGATCATCTGGTTTGTTTCTGGTTTGCCTCTCCTTCTCCTCAGTGTCCGAGCTTTCTCTCTTCCTCCGGTAGTGCTCTTTGTCAGTTCTTTTAGAGTCATGGATTTTTTTCTTATTTTTTTTCATATGTTTATCATCATCTTCACATATTTTATTACTCAGTCCCTCATCTGCTCTAGAAAATTGACTTTCCAATACTTTATCCAGCTTTGTAATAGAAGAGTCATTAACAGGTGGTACCTCTACATAGTTATTAGAAATGTCCTTTGTATCTTGGCATTTATCTGTAATATCTAGAGATGCAAGTTTTTTAGAACTACATTCAATGTCAGGCTTTATAGAGGAAATTTGCCCTAATTTCTCTTTGCTCTCAGGAGATCCTTTGATGTACAAAGGATTTTCTTTTGAAATGAGTTCAGGTTCTTTTGATCTTCTTAGTTTGTCTTTATCTCTGATGTCTTCAGACTCAGACTGCCCAAGGAATTCACCTTCAGTATCCAAGGATTTTTTCCTAACCTTGTGCTGACCATTGATATTGAGATGTGCATTATCAGCTTTTGTTATAATACTTTCAGCAACTTCTTCTTTGGTAAAAATGGTTTCGCAATCTGATTGAGTAAAAAGTTTCTCAACCTCACAGCTAAAGTTGGAAGGAACCTTCCTGGATTCTTCATAGGCAAACAGTGCTTCCATCACTACAGTATTTGTAACTCCATCATTGTCAGAAGACTTCTGAGGTCCAGAGACACTGCACAAAAATAAAAACATATTTTTAACTTGAAAAAGTCCATCTAAAAGATGTTAGGAGTAAAATTTCCTAAAAAAAACAAAAGTAGCTAATGCAAAGCTCTGAAAGACATTGACTTTAGAAAACCATTCTTACACCTCCCTCAGCCCCCATGGAGAGTTTTTCTTCTCTCAGTTCTGCAGGTCTTGCCTTAAAAAACCCATCCCCAACATATCCAACTCTCTCCACTTGCAGCTCTGAATCTCATCAATAGCCAGAACCACTGTATTTGCTTTTCCCCCAGTTAGAAAAAAGGTAAACACACAGATTTCCCACTCTCCCAAGTGGGAGAGCAGACTGTGGGAATTTACATTCACTCATCCCAGGATGCAAAAAAGTGAAAGAGAAATAGAAAAAGTATTCCAGACAATGGAAGAAAAATGTAAAAACATCCTGTGAAAGTTTTATAGGAGGCATCTGCCTGTATTTAGTATCAGGATAATGTGTGCCCAGTGCTGATGCTTGCAATACCAGATGTACAGTGCGGAATTCTTTGTACTGATGTAAATCTTTTAAGTATTACTAGTAGATGGGTAAAATAGTAATAAATTTGTATGAAATCTTGTTTTAATCAGTATAGTCATTTTACCTCTTTTCCTCTGACAAGCTGTTCAACTGGCTGTACGTAAGAGATTCTAAGATACCTTGAGGATCTGGTGACAAAGCTTTAGGCATCTACAATTAAAACACAGAAGTTAACAAATAGAAAAAAAGAAAGCAATTTTTAGTAGAAAACTACTGCTGACAAACTTCCAACATTAGATGTTACACAAGATCACAGACACCTGCACTCTTCCCACTTGACATGTCAGCCCCCTCCTCCCAAAAATGTATTTTATGAAACTTATGAAGTATTATCTCCCTGAACTTCTCTTATGACATATGTCATTTGTTAGCTCAGCTCTGCAAATTCAGTGGGATAATAGCACAAAGGGTTAGAATAAAATCTGTGGTGTGTTTTCTTGGTATTCCACATTGTAGTGCCCATGAATATTGAATATCCCATAGGTGAGAAAGTGCAGCTGAACAAATGTAACTCACCGCTTCAAGCACTCCGTTTGCTTTAGAGAAGAAAATCTCAGAAGGTTTAACGGGTTGGACTTGGCAAGTGGAATCATCAAGTTTCAGTCCATTTTCTTTATATTCATTATCTAAACTAATAGCACCATTTAGGGAATCAATTTTTGGCAGCTCATGCTGGGATCTTTCTTCAGCATTCTGACAGGATGAATGGGAATTATGCAATGTACGGACCACCTTCCCAATCAGAATCCCATTGGAAGAGATGACGTTGCAATGCCTTTTGAACAAGCCCTTTGACTCCTCGGATTTTCCTGAAGGCTCTGCACCGTAAGGGACCATGTTATCAGAACACAGCTTAGGGTTTCCATTCACTGCTGGCTCAACAAAGATTTCATCAGCAACCTCCTGCTTGGAGACATTAGTAGCAACTGACACTGTGGAGAGGTTTGAGGTAGGCTCTGCTGCAGAAGAGTTTGTAATTGTGGCTGAAGGAAGGGGCTTCAGATCCTCCTCCTCCACAGCGCTGCTGGGACACTCGGCCTGCGGCACCGCCGGCCGGGGGGGCAGCTTGTTGTGAATACTGATGGTGATCTTCTGGGCTTTGGAAGGGTCTGCCATTGAAGGCCTGGAAATGGCCCAGTTCTGAACACAAGCTGTTGGTGGAGCTGAAGACGGCCTTTTTACAGCAACACCAACAGTACTGGGATCCTCTTTCAAGGGTCCATTTCCATTTAAACGACTTGAACTCTGGATTTGAAGAGATTGTAAGATGGATATGTTCAAACACAGAGCACAGGAAGTTTTACAACATTAAATTCTCATACTAAATAATTCTACAGATTGCCTCAATACCTAAGAAGAAATTTCACCTTCCTCCCAATATACATGCATGTCCAACAGGTGTGTGTAAATCCTGCCTTTGGTATCAAATGAGCATCAGTTTGACACCCACCCAAACAACTTAACATTCACTAAAGCTATTAAAAAAATATTTATTTTCCTCCCCGACAACACTGGAATATTTCTGCTAGTACTCAGGAACAAGACAATTTGTAGTCTATCACTGTCTTTACTAAAGTGACACTGACGGGGACAGGGCAGATATTTACTTTTTAAATTTAAATTACTTAGGCATGAATAGACTACTTTTTGAAATTAAATTGTTTAGGCATTAATAGGCAACTTTAATTGTCTCAAGAGCACAGCGCCCAGCTTTAGAAAGATGAGCTGGAAGCGTAAAGTAACAAAGTGTCATGGCTGCACAATTAAGGATTAGCCACTGTTTGAGTAATTCTGGCTCTAGCATGAGGGCTGTGAAGAAACCTGCAGTGTGGAAGGGAAACTAAAACTCAAAAAACCCCACCCTACACCGAAACCTGGTGCTATTACCTGCCCCCCTTGAATTACCTTGATCATGTGGGGAGGCAGCCGGGGTCCCATGAACGCAGGCTGCTTGCTGCTGGCCCCGCGCTGGCCCAGGAAGGAGCGCGGGTAGGAGGGCGCGGGCAGGTAGAACGCTCGCTCCCCCAGCGTCAGGTCGTAGCGCCTGGGGACAGAGGGACACCCGAGCTCAGAGCTATTCCTTCAGCCAATTCTGGATTAAACCCATCCCATAATCTCAGCAACAGTGAATACGACACAAAAGATACATCTGGTGCACTTAGGCAGGACTACAAACCGAAGATTAGATAATGGTTTTCCTACAACGACTGTCCTTTCCAGAGCAATGGTTCAGCCTCACACCATCTATGGTCATGATTTCACCTCTTTTCTAAACTGGCCAGCTACAGTGAGCACATGGAAAGCAGTGTACCCAAATGTAGAAGCTTAAGGTCAAGCAATGAAAGGTAATAAATGACATGCGGAATTTCCACTTAGACAGAAATATACAAATAAAAAAACTTCAAAACAAGAAAAGTATCAGCAACTTGACAATAAAAATGGTCTGAGGACATCTGGTGTTATTACCTGATATAAAAAAGTACATAAGCTTGCTGATTGAGAACTGTTTTGATATCAGAAAGCTCTACTGAGGCATCATTCATTCGGTACCAAAGTCCATTACCAGCCTGCAAACAAAGACAGAATATCTTCAGATGAATTGTATGTGTTCCAAAGGACATCACAGATAGAGCACTGCAGAACAAAGCATACCAAAACAAAGCAAACAAAGCACATGATGCAATGTTTTCTCTGAAAACCAGTGGTTACCAATAACACTTTAATTTCTTTGCCAGCACAAATTTTATCCTGTTAGAAGTTGAGCTGATCTCTACCTTTATGAAGCAGAGATAGTGTCCAGCATTACAGTTGAAGCCACTATGTACAAGAACTGCATACAAAGCATAGATGAGGGGTTCTCCAATAGATTGGGACATATATGCTCGAAGATCCAAATATTCAGGGTATTTTACATCCTAAACAAAGACAAAGAAGATTCAAAAGTTATCCTGAAATACCTCATGGAACAGCCTGAAAAACACACAGATTAGGACTATATAAATATATTTTTCAATTCACTTGAAAATGCCTATTCTCACAAACAACATTTAATAACTTAAGCTGCAGGAAGCTATTTTCCACAGAATTAGCTCTTTACGGAGAAGGTATCTTCTTATGGTCACATAGGAACTCTATCAGTAATAAAAAAGAAAGTAACAGCCATGGTTGCTAAGTTGTTATATCAACTTCTCTTACACTGTAGTTTACTGCCTGAAATGTGAACAACTTTAAAATGAGTATTCATCTTTGAGAAATGCCCATCCCAAGAAGATAAAGCAGCATTCCAGCTGCAAACATACCTTGTTGATCTTTCCACCTGTAAAATTTGCAAATCTTTTCAGTGATATTGTGAGAACATTGGAAGAGCGATGTATCGTGTATCTCTTTGATGCTGGAACCATCTTTTTACACCTTTAAAACAAGCACAGACATATTTTTAACAGTATATTCTTTTCTCACCCAGAAGTCAAACAGCTTTTCATTTCTCACACATGCTTATGCTATTTGAATGATATTTTGCTTGTATAATATGTTGGGTCCTTTCTTAAATCCATAAACTGCATTTCAGCTTTGTTAATAGAGAGAACATAGCAGGATATTAGAGACAGCTCAACAGAACAAAGGATTTAGGACATTATCTCTGGATAGCCAAATAAATGCCTTTAGATGTATCTTTCTTATGTCAAAAGGTAAGGCAGTAAAAAATGTAAAGAAATCACTGGAAGGAAACAGCCATTCTGCAAGAGGCAGACAATATTGGACAATATTGAGTTTTCTTGTACTGAGATTGCCTGGAAAGACTGAAACCCTCTGCAACCCTTCAAAACAAAATTGTTAATTTCATTTGTTTCACTGCACACTCAAAGGAGGTACAGACTAAGTCCTGAAATGCAACCATCAGCACAAAGACTGAAACATGTCACTTCACATTGTCAAGAAAAGTACTGCTGAGTAACAAACAGAAAGGATTTGACTGCCTCTTTTAAAAGTGATGTCAAAATACCACGCACAGAATTCCAAACTGATGGAGAAAGCCAATGAAAAAAATAAGAGAGCCATCCAGAATAAGGAAAAAAAAAAGAAGTGGTTTATAAAATTCTGAAACTTGTATTTAGAGATGAAGGTTTCAGGCAGTAGTAATCTTTATTAGAAAAAATAATGCTAGAAAACAAAAAAGAAACTGAAAACTAACATAACAGTTTGCCAGCAAACTATTGACACTGTACATACACCAAATCTTTCTTTTCAAACTCACAAAAAGACTAAACTTCTGGATTTGTGTGTGACTAAGCTGGTGTTGCCTCTCACCCCAAATCCTTGTCCATATCCCTGCGCTCCAACTCACATTTCTCAGCCATGCCTTTTAACTTCCGACTATGAGGATTTTAGTGTGCAACTTCACACTCAGGGAGGCTGACAAGGCCCAGCACAGACAGTATTAGGAAAAGTTCTAATGTGAGCAATACAATTCTTATAATGTATTTCCAAATATTTAAACAGAAATATAAAAATTACTCATTTAGAAACAAGTGCACTATTTTCCAAACTTTGAATGATTTCACTATATTAGTTATGTAAACAAAACTGAATGAAACAGCAAGTCATCTCTGTCTTATTGCTAAACAAAGTCAAGAGATAACTCATCCTCCAGGTCATGCACTGCATTGAACATGTGACTTGTATTAAGGTGTAATTAGTAATAATCTTACTTGCTACACTTATAGCTGTTTTCACCATCCAGCTGTTCCGGTTTCACAAATTGTTCCAGAGCTCTGGTGACAGACGTAACTGCCTGCATGAGTAGAAAGAAAGTAGAACACTAAGTCACAAGAACTGCAAAATTTCAAGCACTTATAAGCACTTTACAAGAGAACCTTGCTAGTTTATACTTAAGTGGCCTACTGTGAACCAGCAAACACTGTGAAGGAGGAGACAGAAATGGAGTTCTCTGAGTATTTACCTCATTTCAAAATGATCCCACTTCAAAATAAGTAAATTTTGCAGTGCCAGGCAGTATCTGTGGTATGCCTTGGCATCAATAATGAGAACAATCAAACCCATCAGTCTAACAATAGATGTATATTGAAGTAGAATAATTGAGAAGTATGATTATATCATTGTTTGTGTAGCCATAATTATTATTTTTCCAGCTTAAATCCAATCCAAACATGGAAAGCATTTCCATGGCTTCCACAGAACAACACAGTCCAATCCACCACCATCCACTACCAAGCAGTTTTGCTGTAACAAGATCAGTTTCTAAGCCAAATGACTTTATTTTACAAAGCTCTACAAGCATTTACACATCTCAGGCCACGCTCACACACATTCCTACCTTTATATCCAAAGTAACGTCGAGAAACGGCTCGTACGTGTCTGACACTGCTTTGCAGTTCAAGCACTTTACTGGAACCAAAATACAAATGCTTAACATCACTTGAATGAGACTAACTGCATTAATTTAAATTATTAATACACATTACTTTAGTCAAATGACAAACTCCTTTGCTACAGACAGACAAAAAGACAAAGATCAGTTCGAAAGACAGTAAAATTTTTAAAAAAGTACCTCGAGATCTTAGATATCCTCCAAATATCTGATAAATAAGCGTGGTGGCTTGAGAAGATCTGTCTAATCTGGAAATAAATTAGAGTCAGACCTCAGAAGACTGAAAGCACAGAGTTAATTCCTCAAACAACTTTTGGTTTTATGAAAACCTAGGACACAGATTTTAATTTATGATAGTAAATAAAGTAGTAAGAGGGGCTAGGAAAGATTTAAATGTAATTATTTTATGCTTACTTGGTACTTCCATTCAAGCAAGCTTTCTGTAAAGCATCAACAGTGAAGCATAAGAATTCATGTGCATCCTCTTGACTGCCAAAATGGAAATGTTTTCCTATTCCTAATAAATAAGAAGGTTATCATATATTTATTTCTTATAGAATGAAAGAAAACACACATTTCTAAAATACCTCTTCTTTAAAGTAGCAACATTATTTACATGCATCACATAACTCGCTGTAAAATTAAAAAAAATAAAAATAAACCTATATCAAAATACTTACTTTTAAGGCCATTGATAACAGACGTGGGTTTGATAGCATTATTAGAGCAACACAGGACCTGGTTGATGTGACTTTCCATTGTGCACATCATACAGAATCCTTCTACATGACCTAGTGAAAGAAGAAAGTATCCCATTCCAGTCAAACACACATTGCTAAAAGGAAAACCCACCCCAAAACAATAATAATCTAAGTAGTGGGGGCAATGTCCACTCTCTGTGGTGCATTCTCTTCTCCTAAGGTGTCAATATCCCAACAGTTTTGTGGCATTTTATTATGGAGAATTGTACAGAATAAAACTCCTTAAATCACACACCAGGCTGCTCAAAACCCCATCCATCCTGGCCTGGAATACTCCCACTGGAAGGTGTCCCTGCCCATGGCAGAGAATTGGAACTAAATAATTTTGAAGGTTCCTTCCAATAATTCTGCGATTCTTAACTGAAATAATTTTTATATATGAGAATAAAACACAGTCAAACTTCTAGGAATACATATTCAGATACCAGACTAGAAAGCATACAGCTGCCTTAGGAAATAACTTCACATTTATGGATATAAAAAGAAAGCCCCCTAGGCTTAATAAAGTCAAGTATAAAATCAAAATGCAAAGAACACAAATTCCAGGATTTAAAATGTACAAACAATTATTTAGAATAAAATCAGCCTAAATTTCAATACAGTACCCCCCTAAATTTGTATTTGAGTTCATAAAAGATTAGCTTGTAGTGCTTTCTAGAATGTTTGGGTTTTTTAATGGGTCAACATTGAACATGTAATTTATCACAGTATTAGTGCACTGCAGTATCTCAGCTGTGAAGACTAAGAATCTTTAACGCCAACATCCTAAATTTTATCACCTTTCTACCAGCAGGAAACCCAAATGCCAAATGTTCATCAAATGCCTCACTTTACAATGCACTTCATTATTCACATGAAGCAAGAAATGATCTTTTCTTTAAGTTTTACCGTGGCACATTAAATTAACAAATTCACTTTATATGCCTCCCATAATTCTGAGCTTCCTGTTAGCAAAATCATAGAACCATTTAGGCTGGAAAAGACCTTGAAGATCTCATTCATAAAAACTGCTTCTACAGGCAAAATAGGACAACTAAGAATTTTTTTCATAGAACCCTGTTTTTCTTTCACCTTTGGAGCTGTCCAACAGATTTACAGTGTTAGAAAATACTCACATGACTTGGTGTGCTCAAGTGAAAGCATGTAATTGGCAAGAGGAGGCGTGTAGGTCAAACACTGGAGAGTAGAATTAAGGAAACAAGTGTTGCCGAGGTTCTGCAGTCCAACTCCAACACTTTGTGTTTGCTGCCAATCCATACAGATTTTCTCAGGCGGAAAAAGAATTCTTTGTGGCGGAGCAATCCCATCATTAACAACTGCAAGAAATTGTGTTTCGAAAAGAGTTGTACTGGTTTTATTTAAAAGAAGGGTATTTGTTTAAAAAGTAGGATTCTGCAGGAGCAGCCTGAAGAACCAGCTCTACTCCAAAACACAGCAACACATGATGCACAGCTTTAACACTGCCACGTGAATTTGCTAGTCAACACCCTCCTTTGGACAACAGTTTATTCATCTGTTTTAAGTCTTCTAATAGAAGACACAAACTACCACTCTGATGTTAGCACTCGATTTCTTTATCTCTACATCCTTTATTCTCTTCATTAAATTATTGTTTTTTTCCTTATCATAACTTAAACCACAAACTTACACTTGTGGTTATGCAGTAAGAAAAATCAGACAGACAAACAAGTAAGCAGCACAAAAAGTAACCCCACAGATATCAGATCTCTTCCTGGGCAGTGTTATTATTCAAAGACTTGTGAATAATGGAAGCCATGAATAGACATGGTAAAATGTACTTTTCTCTCCAGAGGAGAAGAGACCTAGGTACATCCATGCATTATGAAAAGCTCCTCTTATTTGATTTTACATAAATAAAAAATACCTTACAAATCAATTGTAAATAGATAAACCCAAGTTCTGCAACACCTCTCCCTGCAGCTGCCTTAGGGCATAAAACTGAAGTCTGTGGCTGAACTCTTGATTTGCTGTAGTCCCATTTTATAGCAATGCAACAACTAAAATCTGCTTCTACTTTGGTTTTGTTTTTAACAAAAAGGAGGGAGGACAGAAGACACTTACCTAGATCTCTTTGGGCAAAAGGCTTTGATTTTTGAGATGATCTACAATAAATATGCCCCCCAGGACCTTTGTCCACAGAGACTTTGTTTGGATCTTCTGCAGGAGGTACCCGGCCCAAACTTGCAGTGCGAGACGTCATTTTTTTAGTACGGGGTTTCATAGATTTGTCAGAGCGTCTTGAGGAAGATTTTTTAGACTTTGAAGATTTTGGCTTGTTAACTATGGTCATTGTTCATATCTGTAACAAGGCAAAAGTTCTGTTTGGTATAAGAATGTCCAAAGTACTCCAAAAAGGAAAGACCAAGAGAAATCCTGCCCCTTAGTCTCAAAGAACCTGAAGAACTAAACAGCTAAGAATGATTACAAACAAGGGAACAAAACCCCAAAACACACCAAAAAAATTCCACCCAACGCACAACTGAATGCACAAAGTAGATTTTTCCATCCAAACTGCGTCAATATTTTTTTAACTTCTGCTGAGTTAATGATGGACGGCATTTCTTACACTTCCATGGGACTTTAAACCACTATAGTTACCAAGATCTTTTTCTTAAAAGAAGCTGTGAGCAGCAGCACAATCAAGTGCTGGCCTGGTGAGATCCAGGAGGAATTGTCTGGCCAACATCTTCCTGCTCCTGGGAACCACACACCCCTGATGACACAGAGCATGGGAAACAGCTCTGAGAAATCTTGGGAAAGAAGAGCTAGAAAACACTTGCACATTTATTTCCACCTGGGTTTCTCCTGCCCTTCCAAGAAGTATTTCTTTGGGTACAATTTTGGCAGCACTCCTTGTGGTATTTTGCACCCATCATTTACAATGCTTACTTATAAACCAAGAGGTTGAATTCAAAAGCATCTTTTTCAGTTCTACTTATGTAAAGTTGTTTTGCCAGGGAAAAACAAAAGAGGAATGTAAACTATAAAAAGAAAATGATGACCGCAACAGAAAGCAAAACAAATCCTAATCCTCAGCCTTCAAGAATAAAGGTAATAACTGATACTAAGTCATTTATAAAATGCTGATTATGTTTCAAGATGGTACCTCTTTAAATACATGTAATGTTGTGTGCATAGTAAGCTGCTGAATAACTACATGATCAATTATCAACTCCTATATGTAAATTTTTACTACTATCATACTCTATCATGTAGGGCCTCTTCAAGTTTAGGGAAACTATAAACTTAACTGAGGGTTTAAAGTATAACCTGCTTTGTAACACTAAAATAACTGGGAGAACAAAGCATGAAGCAGTTTCAGATTCATGGCACAACTTGATTGCTAATGATGAAACTTCCAGTAGATTAAACAAAGCACAGTAAATCGCAGAACTTCTAGTCCCACAAAAGACAAATCATGTGTGGAACCTTTAATTAGGTTTTTTTCCCCTCTAAATTTTCAATTTAAAATCTACTGTGTACACATTTTCCATTTTAGTGATGATAATACATAAAAAATGGAAAATTCACTTATGTTACTGAAAAATGAGGACATCCTTGTCCATTTCAAAGACTAACATGACAGTTCTTGGGCTTAGTGATTTTCAGGAAAGACCCAGACTCCAAATTGCAGATACTGGTGACATCTCTTTTTCCTGATGGAAAGGGAAGGGGTTTCAACAACATAATGAACTTATTTGCAGGACAAAAACCAGAATCAAGACTGCAGTGAAAAGCAACAGAAGAATATTATCACAAAAAAGCCTTGGCCTTATACTGACCAATGAGGGAAGCCTCACATATTTTTAAATTTATTTTTGACAACTGTGTAGCACTGATTGGTGCTGCTAATTTAGTTTTGACAACTGATTACCAGATATCAAACACTAGACACCTGCAAATATCAACAGATGTCAAAAATAACTAAGATTCACCACTTTTTCAAAATCTGTCAATATAATTAATTTGGATAGAACATCTTTTGATGAAGTAGCACAAACATTACACAGATATTTCCCCACTGTTCGCTGTAAATACAGGTTCTGCTCCTGTACCACTGCTGAACACAAATGCACATTGCCATGGGTATTGAGCTCTTTTCCCCTCTGCTATTCCCATAACAGACTTCTCACAGTGTGATACTGACGAGCAAAACAGCACAAACAGTTGCTTTCCTCCCATTTGGAGTGATGCATCAGCGTTGTTTAGATTCTTTTTTCGCAGTCTCATCACAACACGCATCAGTTAATACTCGGATCTAAATATTTATGTTTGGTCTCCGCTTTGCATACAATAAATCACAGCTCAGGAGGGTTTTATACAAGATCCCGTTCACAGAACCGCGTTCAGCCAGGGAGTATGTGTCTTTATCTCAGTACAAACCAAACACTTCCAGCAGCGAGTGTCAAAAAACAAGAGCGGCACACGGCAAGACCGAGGCACAAACAAGGAGCAGGAGGAAACTACTCCAGCAGAAGCGCAGGCACAGTCACCCCGCTACATCACCGACCGCACCGCACACGCGGCCGGGAGCAAAAACAACCCGGGGCAGCGCAGAACACAAACACACGCCCCGCGCTGGTTTTACTTTCGTTACAAAATTAAAGGCAGCAGAGGCGAAAGTGATTAATGCTTTTACCCTGGCAGAGCAGGCGGCGGGGAGCGCTCGGCGCGGGGCAGCTCCGAGCTCCGTGTCCCGGGGCCGTTGCTTGTGGCGGGACCGAGCCCGGCGCCGCGAGCGCCCGCGAGCGCCTCGCTCCGGGCGGCCCCGAGCCCCGGAGCCCGCTCACAACCGAACCGCCCGCCCCGCCAGCGCCAAGCCCGCAGCACCGACCCGCTTTCCCTCGCTCTGCCCTTCTGAGGGGTCCCGCTTCCCGAAAACGTGCTGACACCGGCAATAAAAGGCCGCTGGCAGGGGCAGAGACGGGCACCGCACGCAACATGTCCGCACTCAGCGCGGCAAGAGCCCAAACACACACAAAACAAAACCCAGCCCGACACGCAGGCGAGGGG
>NW_005054319.1:4086332-4102572 GCF_000277835.1 Geospiza fortis | reverse complement strand
CGGCCGCGGGGGTGATGCAAGAGCGGGCAGGCCCTGAGCAGCGCCCTGCCCTGAGGCCGCCGTGCGAGCTCCCCCTGCCTCGGGCTGGGGCGCCTCGGCCTCCCCGGGTAGCTGCTTTCCGTGCACACTTAAAAAAATTAATTAGGTTCCTAATTAGCCTCTTAAAGCTACTCGCTCAGTGGCAGCTCGGGTGCTGCCTCTTTGAGCCGGGGTTGTGGTGAAGCTGTGTCGCTGTACATTGTTTTCATGTTGAGGTGAATGGGTGTGCACTGAGGCCAAAGTTCATTCCTCTGACTGTCCTCTTCCAGATTCGGATGTGCCGGCGGAGCTGCGAGTTGCAAACGGGTCGCAAAAATTTGTGAAGTTCACTTCGACCATCCAGAACCAGCTGCTGCTTGTGTCACTGCTGGAGCATCTCTGCCACATGTACACGCACAACCCCGTTCACTCCAGGGGTTTGTTCCGAAGTTAGTAAGAGGAGTTCATCCGTGTCTCTCAAACTGCCTTACTGCAATGTGTACCAGACCCTTCTGTGTAGAGTTACAATGTAATACCAATACAAAGCTGTAGGTTTCATCCCGCTGGGACAAGAATGATTCTGTGAAGAGGATGAATAACTTAAATCAACTAAATTGGCAATGACACCTTGTCTTATTTTTGAAAACAGTAACAGAATATTGCTGTAGATATGAGGATCACACAGTCTGTTTCAGCTAGATCGTGTGAGTTGCATCATGAGAAGGGTAGCAGGGTAAATTATATTACTGTTATATGTAATCTAAAAATGTTGGTATTATAGGAATTTAATAAAATATTTATCAAGAAATAGTTGCAGTAGAGTCTTTGCTAAATATTTCAAAATTACATTCTGTGAAAATCTGAGTAAATACCTTTGCAATTTCTTTATTTTGCCATAAAGTCTGGATATCATTCAAGGAATTTGCATTTTTTAAAATACCTTCTTGGTATTTGACTTACCATGAGTATTTTGTTCATTTAGGCGTATACTTAGTGCATTTAAGAAAGCATATCCAAGGGTTTTGTCCTTACTTTACATGACTATAGAAAATAAAATATAATGTGTTTTTCATAGTTCAATTTATGCCATTTATAACATCACAGTTGCACCCATCTCCAGCATTTCTGACGGTTTGTTTGCCACAGTTGTTTTACTCCATATGAAAAAGATGAAGTGGTGGAAGGGACTGACTTCAATTCTCTATTATGAGTATGTGCACAAGTGTGTGGGTTTGGGTGGAAATTAGAAAATCTTGACATTACCACTTTTGTTTATAAATGCATCCTCATAATTGTGAACCTGCTTTGAATTTTTCTTTTCACTGATCAAAATCAGTCCAAAAGTAAAATGTAAGTGAATGGGTGAAAGTGAAAATGAAAGTGTTTGTTTAGCTCATCTGCTGAGGTGAGGAGGCAGAGGAGATGCAGTGACCCAGGAAGGCATGGCAAATAATTGTATTTTGTGAAGGGATTCCCATTAAGCAGCTCTAGTTTGGTTTGAATGGGTTTTAATTGCTGAGGGTACAGGAACAGCACTAGAGTAGGAGGGATTATTCAGTTTTTCAGTCACGCTATCTTTCAAATAAGATTTCATGTTTAAAAACTTTACGTGGTCTTATTGGATGGCTTTATTTAATATTTTTCTGACCTTTCTCTATTCCTTTGTGCAGTTCTTCGTCAGACTTTCACAAGAACAGGGTTACTCTCCCCTTTTGTCTTTTGTGATGAATTTAGTACTATAAGACTGCAGCACAACAGAGCTATTACTGAACTGATGAAAGCAGCTAATCAACAAGTGCTTAAAGGGGTAAGCTTTGTTACATGTCTTTGGCAACCTCTGCAGTAAGGAGCTTTTGTTTAGGGATTCTTTTAATATTGGATTGGGTCTTTTTAATAATTATATAAAATAACTCCTTAGCTCTTTGGGATGGCATGCTCTGGTTCTATAGGTGCAAACCAGTTTTTGAAGCCATCAATATTTTGTACCTTGTTAAATAGCAATAATAAAGTAAGTAAAATGTTTATAAACAAAGGCAAGGTGTTACTAACACTCTGATATTTATATTAGTGGAGAGTATAGTTTGTGTGCTTGTACTGCACGCTGAATCGGACCTGTCTACTTATCTTGCTGCTTGAACTAAGCTAGTTAATTTTGTTTTAAGCACATTTTAGAGCCCTCATTTTATCCTGTTTGCCAGCAGAACTCTAAAAGGGCAGTAATCTCTCTAGCAGAGAGATGTTAACAGATTACCAGTGGGATAATAATACTTTAATTTGTTGAAGTTCTCTGCAGCATTTGAATGGCTGTCAGAACCTAATTTTCTTCCAAGGAGGTTGCAGTTTTTGTTTTGATGAAGCTGTCCATGCCACTGGCACAGCAGACCTGTTACTCTTTTTATATGGCATGTTTTTATTTTGGATTTTGTTGTTTCACAGGAACTTGATAATGGAGAGTCTCTTGCAATTGGGTATGTATTCAAAGCATGTAGAAATACTAAATTAACTCCTTCCCTAAAGTTCTTTGCTCCACTCTGAATTTAATTAATACTACATTTCATATTCTGGATCTGAAACAGAAAAAATGGTAAAAGTTTTCCCAAATTCTCAAAATGATGTGGTGATAATTCGTTCTTCAAAACAACTCTTGCAGTCAGTGCCACTGTTTAGGAAAACAAGATTTATCAGGCATCAATGTAAAAGAAATAATCTGAGCACTTCTGTTAAAAGAGAGTATGGATTTGTAGCACATGTGCATGCTCTTCAGTCTGCTGGTCTTCAGTATTTACTGAAACTCAGGCTGGTTCAGTATGGTAATGTCAAAGTACTTTCTTCTTTTCAAAACGTGAATAATATTTTTAGCATATGTACAGCTGTATCTTACTTGTAAGTCGTAATTTAGTTTAATGCAGCCTAACTTTTCTCAATTAGGGAAAAAGAAGTTCTCTTTGAAGCACAGACTTCACGATACTTGAATGAATTTGAGGAGGTTGCAAGGCTAGGAAGTGGAGGATATGGCAAAGTGTACAAGGTATTCTTTACCTCCCATATAAAACTACTCTGTTTATATCTAGTTTTTTATTGGAATTTGGAGTTACTCTTTTAGCTGTACTGCCAAATGTTTTTTGAATGCAAGAGATGCAAATCTGTACCTTAGAAGAAGGTTGGTGTTTCATTTCAAAAGCTGCTCAGTTGCAATTAAGTTTTGTTTGTCAGAAGCAGGATATATCAGATGTTTTACTTTCTGTATTTTGACCCTTTTAAAGTGAATGAAAGCTCCTTATTTGACATGTGAGTTATGATGATATATTGACTCTACACAGCATCAGAAGTGACTGGTCTGCACTCCCCAATACTTTAGTTGTGGCTACTTTTAAAAAATGAGCCTCAGTATGAGCATAAACTGTCTAAGCCAATGTTGAATTGTGTTAAGTACTTGTAGTGTATGGCCAGCCCAAGGTTCCCCATGAGATATGTGCCATGTGGAAATGACAAATGGGGTCTCACATATTTATTGAGGACCTGTTAAGCCATTATCAGGACCTGTCAGTATCCCTGTATGACAGCAGGGGACTAATGCCAGTTTCATTCCCTGGTACAGGTGATATTCCATAGGAGTGGGGTGCAGAAGTAAAATTTTAAAAAATAGTGGGTTCAAAAGGATTTAATTAATCCAAGTACATTAACATCTAATTTTCTCCTATTGCAATTGTTTTCAGGTCAGAAACAAGTTAGATGGTCAGTTTTATGCTATTAAAAAAATCAAAATTAAGAAGGCTACAAGAAGAGATTGCATGAAGGTATTCTTTTTCCTGTGTTTTGTCCCTGTTTTAACTCCTCTGTAGCTTATTCTGTTCTAGTTTATTAAAAAAATGTAGCTAATATAAGTTTTTATGCATTCTGGATTTCCAAGGGTTTGAGCCTATCAGTACCTAGTAGAACAAAGTAAATGAGATGCATTGAAGTCCATTAAAAGAACTATTTAATTACTTGAATTTGGTAATCTCTGCAACGATGAAAATAATTTTGTTTTAAAGCTTTCATTTTTTTGCTGTAACTGTAACAATTTCATCTCTTCTTTCTCTGTAAGAAACTTACTTTTTGTTACCTTTTATGTTTACTAAGCACGCAGAATAAAGGAGTGTCACACTGTGGGGTTTTTGGTCTTTTTAGGTGCTCCGAGAAGTCAAAGTGCTGGCTGGGCTGCAGCATCCCAATATTGTAGGCTATCACACTGCTTGGATGGAACAAGTTCAAACAGTACATCCAAAAGGAAAGTACAGCTCATTGTGTAATTCTTGCTTGCATCTTACAACCTCTGTACAGCTATTTGCAGGAGAGCGTTACTTCTCTGATAAAATGACTATTTTTTTCCCCTCCTTAAAAGAACTTAAAGAAAGGGAAATTACAGGTGATCGTCAGGCCCATCTGTACATTCAGTCCCTCCTTACCAAATAATTTATCTGTTGCTTAGTGATTAATTTGGAACTGTGGAAATATCAGCTTTACTTGTGGTAATATATGAGGAGGAATTTAAAATTGTGTGAAGGTCAGTGAAAACTCGTGAAAACCTTTTCATGCAAGAAGTGGTGAATTGATGAGGAGAAGAATGAATACTGAGGAATGAGCTGCCTCAGATATTGGGGAGACAGTGATGAATAGGACAAAAAACCCACAAATTTCCAACTATGTTTTGAAGTCTCAGAGATGTAGCAACACTAGAATAAGCATCCCAGTATACTTCTCTTTGGATCTGGAAAAGATCTAAGAAAAACTGAAAGAACCTGGAAATGCATACTTTTAATGATAACCCCCACAAAAAACCTCTTTATTTTGCTTTTCAAGTTAGACTTTTTAAATTTGATGAATTGTGTTTCATAGTCCTGCGCTGACGAAGCAATTGGATTTTTTTGTGTATCAGCTGCTGTCTGTAACTGCTGAGAATTTATCTACTTTTATGTTAATTTTACACTTTCTTCTTGGTTCTTCTCTTCAGGTTCTTTCTTCTCAGCTCTTTGCACACTCTGTCCTTTGGTCCCTTTGTAACCCTAATCCATTGGTCCCTTTCTAGTCCTTTCCTGGAATGCCTTTAGCAATTAAATCTTTTGATCCTCTCTTAGTGGGAGGTTTGGTTATGCTCTGTATAACTTTATTGCTTTCCAAGTCGCTGACTTGTTGCCCAGCCAGCCATAATCACAGAAAAAAAAATGCATATGTGCATAGGAAGTTGACAGTAGAGTAAAACAGGCAAAACTTTTTAACCAATGATCCAGAGAATCAAGGGAAGCAATTGCTTAATGTTAGGGGTCCTTCATAAATATTTAATGGTGGTAATGGAAGTGCATAATGACATCTATAGGTAGCTTCTGTGGTACTTAATGGTTTCCTTTGTCTTACAAGATTGATGTTTTATATTTGCTTCTGTGTGCTGAAACAGCTTTTTCATATAAAAATACAATTTTAATGACAATTATTTCCAAGATATCAAGTGTCTTCAAAACAGCAGCAGTGTGATGTGAATGGTGATGCCTTGTGGAGCTGCTTCTTTAACTGTGTGTTATTCTATACATTGTAAACCCTTACTTTGAACAGGCTGACTTCTGAAAGATGAAGTCTAAGTAGATATTTATGAAAGCCCAGTACAACCCTTTTATTGACTCTGTACAACGTATATTTTCTTTTCATTTAAAGATAAATGAAATACATATTAGGGTAGCTTCTTAGTAGACTTAACAAGCCCCTTTTGCAGCAGCAGAAATAGAGGTAATCTAGAGCTATCCACAGGTAACAAAGTTAAATTAAGTGAGGTGCTCTAGCTTAAATGGTAATTTTTAGTAAATATGTGGATACATTCTTTGTTTTATGAAGTACCATATTTATGTTTGTATCCAACAGGCAAAACAATAATGGAGTTGCAGCCGCTAGTTTTGGAGCAAAAGAATAGCAAGTGAGTATTACTAATTTCTGTGGTAACATATTCAACTTTAACTTCAGCTGTGTATCTGAGACATTGCTGTCTGGGACAGCTGTCCAAAATACCTGCTGGTAGAAAGTATTAAATCAGCTGGAGCCTGCACTGACAGCTATGTAATCCTGGAGTTTTATGTGAGGAAGCAGCTGAGCTCTTACTTGGAATACTGTTTGCAGTTGGGGAAAACAATCAGTATGGTGTACCACAAATAGATGGTATGAAACTGGGTACTTATTTGGATTTCTCTACCTTTGTTATTTTCAGTGATCACTGTCACATCCAGAGTGTGGAAAGTGGTAGTTCAATTATCTTTGCTGACCTTACCTCAGAAGAAAAGAAGTCCTGTGACAGTACCAGTCTTAAAAATGTGAATAGAGAATCAGTGCAGAATATGGACGTAAGGAATGACTTTACAAACAGCAATTGCAAAGAGTGTGTGAAACCGAATAAAGGTGAATTATCCACAGAACTACAAGGAGGCTTTGGAAATAATGATAACAGTTTATCAACTGATGTGGACAATCATTCAACATGGGGACCTCATTCTAGTCTGGATCAAGGTGCTAGCACTGAAAGTGAGTCCTGCTCTGAAAGCAAGTCCTGCTCTGAAGGATGCTCCAAAAATGAGGTAGCACTCTGTGGAGAGTTTGAGGTAAATACAGTTCTCTTTAAGTATCCTTATCTGCTTTCTAATTTTGTGATGTTTTTAAAGTAGTTCAGTAGACAGTAAAAATGAATAATTTATAACAATAAAATTAGAAGAATGGAATGACTGCAAGTAGAGCCAAGAGTTCAGACAAATTTTCTTATGTGGGTAACATCATTACAAGATTGCAGAGGAGCTGGCAAAGCTCAGCATCTGTGAGGAACTTTCCATGTGTTAGGCCTCTTGAGTTCTTTCAAAGTACCTGCATGAATAAAAAGTAGTACTGCTGCATTAAACAGCTTCATCAAAATTGAAAATCTTTAGCTTTCACTAATGAAAGGTAAAGCAGCTATTAATATTAAAGTGTTTTGGTATGTCATGTGGTGTCCCTGCAGTGTAGGAGTACATGGGAAGGAGATAAAAGCAGATTGGAGCAGGGAATCACTTGTGCTTCTAAAACCTTGTTGTCATTTATACCATACCACTGATATGTATAACAAGCTGTTTTGTATAACAAGCCAGCTCTGGAATGCTTGGAGTTCCCTCTTGCAAGAAACTCAGTTTTAGAGGTGTCTGCTTGAGTTGTCCAGGTTATCAGATGAACTGGTCCGTTACCAGAAACTGAGCTACATATTCATGGTAATAAATCAAACAGTTGGACTCAAAGGCCTTTTCCAACCTAAACAATTCTGTGATTCCATAAAATTCTGTATGAAGAAGTTGATTTTTTCTGCTATTTTGTATTGATTAAGCTGGAATAAACCTCTATTTAGTATTTCTAGAAGGTTTCAAACTCTAATTTGAATATCAAAGATACATCTGGCAGTTTTGTTAGCATTTATCATATAACAATTGTTAAAATTTGAGAAAAAAGGAAAAAACTCCCCAAAACTAAATAGCATTGTTGCATCTGCTTCTTGAGTGCAGTAGATTTCTAATACTATACTTGATGTCCTTTTGGTACTTGGTTTTGTTTAATAAATTTTGGGTTTGTTTGCATTAAAGAAAACAACTAAGGAAATACTGTTCATGTTACAATGGCAAAATTATGTACAATTCTTTTTCTGTTAGGTGGAGTATCACTTGATGCTTCATATACAAATGCAGTTGTGTGAAATATCCCTGTGGGACTGGATTGCTGACCGTAATAAAAGATGTAACAAGAGATCAGAGGACACTTCTAGTAAGATTCATCACTGTCTAATTCATTGTAAAGGATATAATTTTTTTTTTGTAATTTGAAGTGCAGTTATCTGATTTTATTTTACTTCAGCAGGTTATAATACAGATCTTTATTAAATCCTTTATTCACTTAATCGAATAGCAGCTTGTATTGAATTTGTGCATGATAGATGTTGGTAAAAGAATTGAAATTCCTGAGTTTTAGACAGCTCTTCAAAAAAGAATGACTGAATGCCTGAGGCATAGTTGTTACCCGGGGAGATCAGTGTCTGGGCAATACTCCTTATTTGGAACAGAGTTTTTTATTGACAGAATCTGCTGCTTCTCAGAAAGCTGGTTAAGGCTAATTTATCTGCTGCAGAAAATACAATTATATAATTTGATCCAGACAGGTTAATTTGTAATAGGTTAAAGAATGTAACATTGACTTTTTCTGAGAGACCAGGGGGTTCTCATGCCCTCCTACCAAGCAGTCATCAGTAACTGTTGACATTTGGAAGAACAAATCCAATGCTCTTAAAGCAGTAGACACTTGTTCCGTTCTCTGGGGTGGTTGTATAAAAGCAGCTTATGCACACCAGGTTGTAAAACAAAAGGTGTGATTAATGTTTTATCTTGGTTTTAATCATTATTAAGGTAAATCTGTTGTTTTCATTCATAGAGACAGGTTTACCAGCAAACTGTCAGCTGACTTCCACTAATCTCTCCTGTAATCATAATATCTTAGCTTTTATGAGCTAAATGATGATGTTCCTGGTCAGGAAATGACAGAATTATGATGACATTTGAGCTTGCAAAATGCTGTTTTCACACCTTTTCATGGAAAAGGTGAATATTATCATAGGTTAGACATGAAGAGATAGAAATCCAAATGTGAGTAAATGGTGAGTGTTCAAACAGACATGTTAAATATGGCTCATTAGAGCAGGGAGACAATGTAGTTTAATAAAATAATAATGTTGAAAATGGTCATAACAAGGAGATGCTAAGTTTATTTAGGACAGCTACAGCCAGAGGAGATTGAGGAATTTCAGAGGGTAGCACAGCAGCAGAAGGATTAGGAATAAAACAAGAAGAGTGCAAAGCAATACAGACAGCATGTCACTACGTAAATTATTATGATTTTATCTGGAACTGTATTTTTCATGCTAGGTCAGGACTTACATGAAAGTAAAGAGTTTGTTAAATTCATAATCAAATAACTATCTAATGGGGTTTGGAAGAATCTTTTCAGGAGGATATATGTTCATGTTCCCTGAACTTTCCTTTTTGGAATTTTGATGTTAGTGACTTTTGGCTGATTCAGAAATAATATCTTGAGAGAAGCATGGCAAAACCATATTTAAAATACATTCATTCTGTTAAAAATTGATTCCACAGCATAAATAAACATAATTCAACAAGAACACCACCATAATCTTACATAACTCAATAAAACAAGGTGAAATAATTTGTTTTAAGGTCCATACCATCTCGTGGATGTTTGCTGGACAATGAAGATTTTCCAGGAGGTAGTGGAAGGAGTTTGCTATATCCACAGCATGGGAGTGATGCATCGAGACATTAAAGTAAGTTAATCAAATTTCTACTTGAGGTTGAAGAAAACAAAGACAATTTACATTATGGGAGAATGAAAGCAGCTTCATAGTTGCATTAGAGATGACCTGGGCTCTTAAGAATTTAGTTGTTACATATGAGAAAATACATCATCTCCTCTATAGCAGTGCCATGCTTTCTTTACTGTCAGCATAGTACTGTTACACTGACTTACAAGTGGATTTTCAGGTCTGGAAGTGTTTTCTCCTTTGAAGCCATTTTCCTGTCAGAAACAGGCATGATCAGATTGCTTTTCTTTTGTCTGTCTTTCTTTAACACGGATAGGAACTTAAATACCTAAAAAAATTATTTTAGGTAATTACAAAAATTAACAAAGCCCCTTGACTACACTTCAGTTTGCTAACTGCATACAGTTAGCTTTTGAAAATATATTCTAGTTGCTTGCTTACTGATAGACCTGAATAGCAAGGAAGTGAATGTGTGTTTTCCTACTTTGCTTCCTACTCAGGTTTTTTGCATCTGATACAGCAGCTGTATGAAGAAATCATGATTATTAAAACTTCACATGTGGAAGCTTGGAGCTACTTGAAATCACACAGTCTTCACTCTTGATTAATTTTCATTTTTCTGTCAACTGTTCCAGGGTGAACAGGTTTTCAGTTTGCCTCCCCATTTACCATCATCATGGCCTTATTGTCCAAAGTCTGGTAGTTATATAAAGAATTCCAGAATTCCATACGGTTACTGCAGACCTGGTTTTGAGCCAGTTCTCATGGTTTTCACCATATATTCTTCTAATGGTGATTTTGCAGATACCTAGCAGAGACTGTAATTTCTGGGATAAAATTCTAAGAAAGTCTTTCAGTGTGTGAATTTCTGAGAACAGAAGCCCAGTGGGTGGATGTCTTGGATATGTTTTTACTTCAGTGGATATGAGAAGCCTAGCAACTTGTTCAACAGTGCTGCATCTTTTAAGTTTGATCTGCACTGAATAAAGGAAAAGAATGGAGATTGCCCATCTCTTGTTAAACTATTCACATCTCCTTTATACACTAATAAAAGACCAACTATTTCCTTTGTGCCACTCGAACAAGTTGGGGAATTTTTCTAGGTACATAAAGCTTGCATTTCTCCTTCTTAGTAATCCTAAAACCAAAATATATGGATAAAAACTGTTTCAGTTTTCTGAGTCAGAGCTCTCAAGTCTGTCATAATTTCGCTTTTTTTTCATAGCAGCTTCCCAGAACCAAGTAGCATATTGCAGCTGCTTATCACACAGAAAAGTGTATTTTGGGTTGTATTATGTCTAGCCCAATAATATTTAGTCATCCTTCCTGCTACATCAGTTGGTCACATTTACTATCCACTCTTGCCTGTTCCTGTTCTGCAAATTTCCCAATTTCTGTTGGGGAAAAAAACGTAGTTAATGTTTTCACTAAATCTTGGGTTTTTTCTGTTTTGCTTTTCTTCCTTTTTTCCTTGTTCTAGGTATGTGGCCTTTTGGCCCAAATGGTGTTGCTAACACATGGTTTGGTATCAGCTATAACTATTTTTTCTCTCCCACTACTAAAAAATGTTAAATAGTCATCTTATACCTGTGAAACACTGGATTTTACACACTTTGAAATAGCTGAAATTCTGTAATTCCTTATATAGACGTGTTTCTACATTGTATTCTGTCTTCATTTGCAGCCTAGAAATATCTTTCTACATGGATCAGATCATCAGGTAAAAATAGGTGACTTTGGATTAGCCTGCAAAGACCTTCTTTGGGATGATGCAGACCAAGGGTTTCAGACAGAACGGATAAATGGTAAGAGAAGAAAGTGTCATGGCTTTCAGTGTTTAAGTTTCTATAGCATTAAAATCATTAAACTCTTACTTGCAAAGGTAACAACACTTGCTACGTCTCAATTGCCTTTCAAAGGACTGACACATACTTCAGGAGTGGGGACCTGCCTCTATGCCGCACCAGAACAACTGCAGGGATCTCACTATGATTTCAAGGTAGAGAACTTTGTTTTGTTTCCTCTTTTCTGTATTAACGCAATAGATAATATAAATAAATCAAGCTTTTCAATAGGAAAATACATAAACCTACTGTCACTCCTAGTGTTTTTGTTGAAACATTGATTTCAACTTTGTTCTTGTTGCTGTTAAAGCAAAACTTTTTTTCATCTCTTGAGAATGTATATCAATTTGAATCTGTGCTTAGAAGTCTCATGATACTCTTCATATAATCATGAAACTTATCATGAAACTTCACTGTTGTGAAACTTTTCATATAACGATTTTATGAGAAAAAGAAGCCCACTAAGTTAAAACAGCAATTATCCCAAAACTTTCTCTTCACCCCATTAACAGTCAGACATGTACAGCTTGGGTGTTGTCCTGCTAGAACTCTTCCAACCATTTGGAACAGAAATGGAAAGAACAGAAGTCCTTTCACATTTAAGGACTGGCCAAATTCCTCACACTTTCTACAAGAAATGGCCTATTCAGGCCAAGTATGTGAAACTCCTCACCAGTGCCAGAGCTACAGAACGCCCGACAGCGGCTCAGCTTCGGGACAGTGAACTCTTCCACACCACAGACCAGGTAACTTGTGCCAGTAACCCCAACCCTTCCAGCCTAAAGGAACATAAAAAGAAAATGCCCTTTGTATCCCTGCCTGCATTACATGTGTTTGGCTTTGAACTTAATCACACGTTGCTCTTAAGACTCTTTTTTCTGATGACAGTATTTAGGCCACTGTATTATTTCTGGTGTCTTTGCAATGAGATAGCTGGTCATTGACTTTAGGCAACTTTCTGAAGACAGTACAGTTGAGAGGTATTTTTATAGGTCAGAAAAGCTTTCAAAGCTTTTCATCACATCTGCAGATTCTTCTAATAATTTTTCCTTTCCATGCCCCACTGCTTTTTGGATTTAAGTTATAGTCACTTGAATGTAGAATAGCTGAGTGCTGCTGCACTGTGTCTGTAGTGGATTGCAAGCACAATTCAAGTAGGGAAATAAGGCTTTATATCCTTGTTTAGCTATAAGTGAAGTAAACTGACTCTCATTTTCAGGTTATTTCTAACCTCCAACAGAAGGTGAGACAGCAAGAAGAAGAAATAGAGAAGCTGAGGGAGACAATAAGACAGCTTTCTGAAGAGCAAGATGAACAAACAAGACAAGGCTCTCCTGTTTAAGTACAGGAAGAACTATCCTTGATCGTGTGTTAAGTTATATAAAATGTTTCTTTTTTTACATAAAATACTTCAATGCATTTTCATTTGGCTGACTGTTCTTAAAAGAGATTTATCCTTTTGCCTTGACCAAAGGCTTCTGAGAAAAGAATCATGTTGCAGTGGAAAAACTAAGAGCACAGCCTGATCCCCAGCACACATGGGATTAATTTACATACCGTAGCCATTGAACAAGAGTTACAAAAAAGGAAGGTCACACCCAAAAGGCAGCTGTAATGCTTTTATTATTTTAGGATTCTGTCCAACTGTAAAACCTAAAATACATCTCAGAAAGGACTCAAACATTACAGCAGACATGAGGTGGAGTAAGATTAAAACAACATCACTGTGAAGGGTAGGGGCTCACTTGAGTAGCTTCATCACAGAGCTGAAAGGTGCCAGATTCTCACAGGACTTCATCCACTTCTGCACGTTGGCCGGGGCGCTGCTGGCAGTGCCCGTCTGCTGCAGCACGCTCCACGCCACCACATCGGCCAGCGTCAGTTCACTGCCCACCAGCCATGGGCTCTTGCCCAGGGCAGCGTTCATGGAGCGCAGCACTGCTCCTCTCTCCTTGCTGCTGCCTTCTTTCAGCTGGAAGATGGCTGTGTCCACCCAGCTGTCGATCAGAGTCGAGGTAACTGCATTGTACTTCTGCCCAAACAGGGAAAAGAGAAATCGAGCGATGTTCCCCTCTCCTTCTATGGGGCACATGGTTTGAATGCTAAACTTCATTTGGGGTTTGGGAACTGAAATTAACAGAAGAAAAAAAAAAGTGAATCCAACATAGTAAAGAAATTAACTAGAACAGTAATTCCATGATGAACATTTGTGATGCCAGCACCACTGTTAATATCATTAACCTGATGAACAGTTTTCAGTCTTGTGGGATAAAGAGATCACTTTTTGAAAAATTCAGCCAAATCTCCCCCATAATTTCTAGTTACCTTATTTGTAGAAACTAAACAACATGAAAAAGCCCCCCAAAACCTGAGGGTACAAATAACCCTGTCAATGCCATGTGTATTTTAACAGCAATAACTATGAATAAGAATCTTTCTCTTCTGGCCCAGCATGGTTCACAGCTATGAAAAGAGAACAAAAATATTTCCTGCTTCTTCATATCCACCATGTCAGCACAGGGACAATGAAGCATCTGTGTGCAAGGGTTTATAGCACAAGTTTCATTTTCTCATCTATTTTAAGATACTGATCTACAAATTTCCTTCTTACCATCTTTCCAAATCAGAGTGAAGCCCAACTGATACTCGTGACGTGGCTGCTTCTTAGTCTGCTCTCCAAAGCATTTCAAGAGGTTTTCTGGCACACTTTTCACTGATGAATGTGTGTGAACAGCTGATAATATTTTATACCGTTCACAAAGCAGACTGTGTATCACTAACAGTGACAGTGGAGGTAGAGAAGGATTTGCATTGATGACAACATCTTTCAGGGCTCCATAATCCTGAATGGAAAGTAAAACATTCAGCAGGTAAGACACATTCCAGATCATACTCATAACTATTGCTTTCATTTGACACCAAAATTTACATAGTCATGCATGTGTGTATCTGAAATTCTAATGATAGTCAAGTAAATAAATTCAAGCCTGGACGTTTAAAACTTGTTTAAAACTTTAAACATCTTCCTTCCTCAACATGTAATTAAATGGTAATTGTATGTTGTGAAATGAGTTCTGAGTGTCCCAGGTTTTAATGCCCCCCTTCCAGCCCTGAAAATGGAGTGTTGAGAAGGTACCTACCAATGTAGCTGCTCAACTAAACTCACCTTTCCAAGCATCAGATCTAAATCTGCTCCATTTGTTGACAAAGGAGAAAATTCATCAGTTTGAATGATATTTGTTACATCAAAGTCAGCATCTGGGGTTTGTATCATCTTGGAGAGTCCATCCACAGCACTCTTCAGTTCATACAAGCGCTTCAGAATCTCTTCCTGGCGGGATTCAAGTGCTTGAAGTGATGGGTCAACCTCCTCCTACAGGAGAGGAACAAACAAGGCCATATAAACATTCATTCAACTCAGTGTCAAAATAGTCTACAGCTCACTTAAGTTTTGAAAGATTGAACACCTTCAAATAGCCAGACCATTGTGAATATCATGGGCTTATGTCTATCAGTAGTCTCTTGCCTGTATGAGTGTGGTGAAATGGCATATTTAATAAATTCCTGAAATCTTCCCGCTTAATAGATTCTTTTAAACCATTAGTTACAGCAAACTCTGTAACACAGTCAAGATCAGACAAAGAGTTGGCAGTGAAGTGCTGAACGATGACTGAAAAATCAAAGACAGCTTGTCAGGTTCTTTTCAGCCCAGAAGAGCAAAGTTGGTAAGTCTGTGGTACAGAGGCCAAACAAGGAAACTTTGACATATCAGGTAGTTAATAAAAGTAAAAAGCTCTGCAAGTTTAGATGGATGGTATATTGTGTGGATTCAGTCTTTGTTTCAGAGAATATAAATTATAGTTGAAAATAAAAGACCACGGACTTTATATGTTAATACCAATGCAGCTTTTAATCTGTATTACCTCACAAGCATCTCATCTTACAATCTCTTTTAAAGGAAGATGAAAAATATATTCCTGTGGCAGGTTTTAAGTCTACAAGCTTAAAATAATGTTAAAGAAAAATTTTCAAATAGCCTATTTCTAAGCATCCTGAATAAGGATTAAACAAACCCAAACTATCATGAATGAAGAGATAAACAAGGCATCGAAGTAAAATCTTTATATCCACTTAACATAATAGTCTCAAAGACAAGACAAGGGCAGACCTCTTAAGTGGCCATTATTTAGTTAGTACACAATTCCATACTTTGCAATGGGAAGGTATTTCATTAGCATTTCTGTTAAGTTCTGCCCCAAAGTTACTCCTCCTTAGCGTCTCCACCATCAACCTGGGTGAGGGCACAGCAAATCCAGGATGGCATCAAGCTAAAACTGGCCACAAGCGGCCTGTGAGAATGCCATGCATTCCTGGCACTGGAGAGAGGCTGCTCAACTAGACCTATGTAACACAGTATTTGGCGTTTTTGTCTTATTTAAGGCAAAAGAAACTGAAACTAGAAACTGAGGCTGAGGGTGTGTAGCTGGCTGGAAGCCGAGCTGAGGCAGCAGAGCGATGATGCAGCAGGACGGAGCGAGGCCTGCTGGGCGCTCTCCCGGGGCGGGCAGGGAGCTCAGCACGGCCATTCAAACATAAAAACCGCGGCAGGGACACACGCGAGAGCCCAGAAAAGTTAAAATGAGAACTACGGAAGGCTTTATAAACATTACAAAGAAATTCCTGAAAACGTTGATTTTATTTAACCCTCGGACGCGCCGCTTACGGCGAGGCGGAGCCAGGGCCCCTCCTGCGGGCTGGAGCGGTGGGACTCGGCCCCGGGAGCTCTCCGGCACCGGAGGATCCTCCCGGTCCCTACCGGAGCTGGGGCTCTCACCGGAGGGAATACCGGCCCAGCGGCCGCATGCCTGACCTCGCCAGGGCGAGCACCGCGGGCCGCAGCCCAAGCAGGTCCTTCCGCCCACCCCTCGCTCGTACCTGCGGCGGCGCGGCAGTGCCGGGGGCGCGGTGCAGGTTGGGCAGGGGGTACATGCAGCTGGGCAGGTGCTCCGCCAGCACC
>NW_005054319.1:4074636-4086022 GCF_000277835.1 Geospiza fortis | reverse complement strand
ATCCCCCGCGGTTCCGGCTTCCCCCGGTTCCTGCCTCCCCTCCCGGCTCGCTGGGGGAAGCCTGGCTGGGGTTTCTGCCCGCTCTCACCACTGCCCGTGGTTTGCTGTCCCTCTGTCCCCAGCCCGCAGCCCGCCGGGGCCATCCGGCCCATCGACCGCCGGTCTGTCCATCGCATCTGCTCGGGGCAGGTCGTGCTGAACCTCGGCACTGCCGTGAAAGAGCTGGTGGAGAACAGCCTGGATGCCGGAGCTACCAACATCGGTAACTCTTCCTCGAATTTAATAACTTTCCATAGGCTTCGAAAGCACGTCTTTTTCCTCAAAACCGAGTGCATGTTAACAAATCTGGGCAAATATTTTCTGTTTGGGCAAAGCATCTTTACAGTGATTTTACACCTCAGGCTAATAAAACATTCTGATTCCCAGACTCCAGCTGCATTCCTAGCAGCATGTGAGATTGTGTTATTTAATTTATAGCGGCCCGTTTGGCCGCTAAAAAAGTGTGTGGTCTGTGCAGCAGTGGTCAGGCTGTGCCAGCTCGTGGCCTTGGGCTAGCCCAGGGTAAAGGCAGGGCTGGTTTCCAGAGCTTCCAGGATGGTGGCTGGGACAATTGTGAAGACTTTTGTTCAGACCCAAGTTCAATGAAGCTGAATTATTTGGAACTACAAACTGGTTTGCATTAGATTGACCTAACTTTTGACAGTTGTCAGGGGTTAGGGTGTTTTGTTGTTGTTGTTGTTGTTGTTTTTTTCCTGTTATTATTAAATTTTGACATAGAAAGCTGTTATTTGAAAAATTGACTTCAAGTGCAGAATTGTTACAAACACCATGTGTGAAGATAAAGAATTAAAATACTTTATGACTCAATTTTGTAGATATAAAACTTAAAGATCATGGGGCAGAGCTGATAGAAGTTTCAGATAATGGAGGTGGAGTGGAAGAGGAAAACTTTGAAGGCTTGAGTAAGTTGAATTTTTTTTGTAATTTAGATGTGGGCATTTAGTTTAATCATATTTAATGGACACTTGGCTTTGTGTGTTACCTGCAAGACTTGAGCAACTCTAGACTGATCTTCTATAGTGCTCTTATGGTTATAGTTCTTGTAACACAGAAATAGTCTTTGGTTTCTTTGCTTATTTGAGTGGCATGAGCAATACAAATAGTCACAGAGGAGAAAATCCTATAGAAGTCCATGTGGATTCATTCATGTTTAATCGTTGGTCGTTGTTGAAGGAGTTGAGCTGTGTGGAAGGGGCTGCTTTGGGAAGGTGAATTATAAACTCGAGTATTTGCTGAAGGGGAACTGACATTGCCCTGACTGTCAAACTTCCCATTTGCTAGTTTGGAATTGCACAAAATGGGAGCAGAAACAATACTGTCTGATGAATCTAACTAGCCACTGCAGTAGAAGTATTGTCATTTCTTTTTTGATAAAACACCTGGGAATCTTTTCCCCATAGGCTATTCCTCAGTAACTTTGGTGCTCACTGTACATTTTTGGTTCATCAGAAGCTCAATGTGCTGCTGTTCCAGCACAGTGAAAGTTCAGGGGTGCTGCTGCTAGGTCAGTTTGTCACCTGATGACTGCTGCTGCACTGAGGGTGTGCATTGAGTCCTCCTCAGCTGTGGTGGTGGCTGGGCTTGTGCTTGTCCTGTGTGCACCATGCACAGCACAGGCTGCTGCTGGTTTCTTGCAGGGCAAAATCTGTGACAGGTCCAGCAGCAGCAGCAGAGGCGGGTGCTGTGTCCTGCTCTGAGGCATCTTGTAGAGCTTCTAGCAATAATGCTGAATAAATCTGTGATGTAAGTGTGAAATAGCAGGTGCATCTGAGGATTTTAAAGAGATCTTGTTTATAGGAAAAAGGGAAAGCAAGCAGTAGTTTGTCTTTAATTGTTACGTAAAATGCAGTGAATAATACAGAAGGTGTTTTGCTTCTTGATATGCATACAAAATGTACTTGCATAGACCAGTGGCACTTTGAAGTGAAATATAAATATGAAATATCTTTTTCCAGCTCTGAAACATTACACATCAAAGATACAAGATTTTTCTGATCTAATACATGTTGAAACATTTGGGTTTCGAGGTGAAGCTTTGAGTTCACTGTGTGCATTAAGGTAATTAATATTATTTATTAGTGGTAGGAAGTTACTATATGCACAAAACCACTGCACCCTTTAAGTTTACCATTATTGACAAAGTGGGGCTTTGGAAACTTCCAGTTCCTTACTGTCAGGTCTGTTTTGATCATTAGGTTGCATGATGTCCTGAGTCATATCCAAGCAAAATTATTCTGTGTTTCTAAGCACCTAATTGGTCATTTTATGTACAAAATTTAGTGTTACTTAAGGATGCAGATCTTTACAGGGTGGGATTGTGTATTTGCATGAGTATTTGATCCTCTGATGTAAAGCACTGTAATATTTAAGTGCTGGTTGTTAGGTTTTAAGGCTGTACTTAAATTTCTTTCAGACCAACTATACATTTTAGATCAGCTTTTGTACACAGTGCTGCTGGTATCTATTAGAATGAGGAATGTAGTGTTCAGCAAAACTAGATTTTAACACACTGAGTTTTATAAGAGAGGGATGAAAGGGATACAAATAAGAATGTGTAGCTAGGGAAATGTTACACTGCTCTAAAGAGCAGGTTCTTAGTTGTGTATGGGGAACAGTTATTTTAATAAAATTAATAGTATTGCTGTAGCTTCTGTGCTGCTTGTTATGAGGAATAGATAAGGTAATAGGGTGCTCAGTGAATAATTCTGTTGCCTCTCTCCTCCCACTAGTGATGTTACCATTTTCACCTGTCATAAGTCAGCAAAGGTTGGGACTCGTTTGGTGTTTGATCACAATGGCAGAATTACTCAGAGGACTCCTTTCCCACGGCAGCAGGGAACCACTGTCAGCATCCAGCAGTTGTTTTATACCTTACCAGTGCGGCATAAAGAGTTCCAAAGGAACATCAAAAAGGTAAGGTCAGAAATTCTCAATTCAGAGCAGTATTGTCCTCTAGAATTTATTCACTGCTGAATGAAATTCACTTCTCTGTAGAATGTACTGATTACAGACTATTTCATGCCTGTCTTACATCTTAATCAAATAACAAAAGTCTTCTTGTATGCTTTTCTCTTCTACTTTGCAATATTTGGATTTAAAGGTATATTTTCAGATTTTGAAAAGAATCCATATCATGATCACTTATCTGTGTTTTAAAACCAAACTGCTGTGTTGTGGCTAAATATGTCTGGTAAACATCCTGTTTATTTTTAAAGTACTATTTTTCATATGTATATATTTTAAATTTAGTTTGTAAAGATTTTAAGGATAAAACTCCCCCCTTTGTTAGCTGCAGATATTGAATGCATTGTTTATACATTTGTGTTTTAAAAAGAGATTTCATATGAATTTGAACTTTCTTTTTCCTTTAATAGGAATATGCAAAAATGGTCCAGCTGTTGCAGGCCTACTGTATTGTTTCCAAAGGAGTGCGGATTAACTGCACTAATCAAATTGGCCAGGGGAAAAAAAGCTGTGTGATATCCACTGCTGGAAGTCCCAGTTTAAAGGAGAACATTGGAGCAGTATTTGGACAAAAACAGGTATTGCTTTTATTATTGAAAAGAGAGAGGATGTAGCTGTAGAGAGGGAATTCTAATATCTAATAAGATGTGAGAGGATGGAGTGTTGGTCTGCAGCACACCCCAGAGGCTGACAGAGGAGAGACACCGCGGCCTCCACGGACTCTGAAAGTCCTGGATCTGCTCACAGATGTTTTAGAAATTATCTAGGAGATGGGTTTATGGCTTAATATCTCTCTGAAAACAGTTTTAAGAGCTGTTGTGTCAGCAAATGGACTGTGTGCCACAAGACCAAGCAATTTAAAAAAATCCTTAAAATGGTGTGATGTGAAAGTCTTAACTGGAGAACAGAAAACTGAGGTGTATCCACTTTGGCAAGCTCTTCCTATGAAACTAGGTTTTATTCTGGATAACCTTTAAATGGGATAGCTGTCAGCCCCTGTAAAGCTGTAAACTGTGATGCTTTCTAAGGAATAGCTATAAAAATAATTGTTATCCTCTAGATGACAGCAGAGTAAAAAAAAAAGCTCAAAAACATCCTTCCTACAACTGTATATTACAGTCATCAGAAATATTGAGTGGTTGATAGCTGCTGGCTGTTGATAAACAATTTTTCCCTCCACAGTGCCCCTACAGAGATCTCAAAGCCTGTTCATGCTGTGGCTGAAAGATGAGAGGGAAGATGTAACTTTGTCTTGCCATGTGGCGCCAAGCATGGTTGAAAATTGAGTGTTATCTGAATAGAATAGAATAGAATGTTGAGCTTACAGCCTGTTTTTTAATATTGAATGCTTAAATTGATAGGAGCTCCTCTAATGGCAGAAAAATAATAATGGCATGATTGGGAAAATGTTTCTGGTAAACGTAACTGTTCTTAGGGAGCTTGTGATTCAAATAACACATTTTTTAATTGTTTTATTTTGCTTTTAAAAGAAACTTTTATTACTCTTTTTTCCCTTTATTTTAGCATAAAACATGTTTAGGTCATATATATGTCAAACTGTCAATCATTTTATTGTTCTGCCTTTGTACATTTAATGTAAGGGTCTGTGAAATAACTTAAGCACAGGTTGTGATATCAAAGGATGAAAACAGGCATTTCTTAGAGGAATTTTTCTGTTTCTCAGCAAACAGTGCTATTATCTTCTAGTAGGTTTGGATATTTTAAGTCTTTGTCTTGGTCAGTTCTTGGTCAGCCAAACTCACCATTTTTCTCAAATAAATTTTAAGGCTAATAAATGACAGTAAAATAGAAGGGAAAAATCTATATAGGTTTGATGTTTCACTTCCTTCCCCTTTTTTCTTTTTTCAGTTGCAGAGCCTTATTCCTTTTGTTCAGCTTCCTCCTAGTGAAGCTGTTTGTGAAGAATATGGACTCAACCCTGCTGACATGCCACAGAATCTTTATAGGTAATTAGGAAAGTACAAACCACTGCTGCCTGTGGCACTTTACCATAAACCAAAATTTAAAATAATAAAGTAAAAAAAAAAAGGTATGATATATAGTGTTGAAAAGAGCCAAGAACAGCATCGTAGATATTGGGATGCAGTTTTGTGGTAGCCTTTGTCACACGAGGAACTGGGAGAGGAAATGTGTATTTGTATATTCACTGGTGCTGTATAATAGTGTTTCCTTAAACCCCTATAAAACACATTCCCCTCAAACATGCTTTTCTCATCCATTTTCCCTTGCTCTCACATTGTTTACCCAACAGTATTGGTGGCTTCATTTCCCGTTGTGATCACGGTGTTGGAAGGAGCACGACAGACAGACAGTTCTTCTTTATCAACCAACGGCCCTGTGATCCAGCCAAGGTGAGGGGCTGGTTTTATTGTCATCAGCCTCACTAACTCAATATTCTCTGAAAACCTCAGCATTAGTGCTCATGTGTATGTTTGTTTTTTGGTGGTAGAAGTTCCTCAGTCTCAAGTTTCTGTCTTAGTTGTGTCTATTTGAGTGAACAAGATCTTAATAATACAATATATGTTTCAGTACATTAATTAATGTACACTGGTGCAAAATAGAAGATCATATTTTTGAAATCTATTGTTTTTTCACCTTTTTTGCAGGTTGTCAAAATTGTGAATGAAGTTTATCACTTACACAATAAACACCAGTATCCATTTGTTGTCCTTAACATTGGGGTAGATTCTGGTACGTTCTGAGTAATTTTTAGTAACTTCAGTAAAGGCTATTACAATTTCTTCTTCAATGATGTTTGTATTTAGAGAATATTGTCATTTTCATCTATATGACTTCCTGCACTCTGGGGATTTTTTAATGCTCAGTTGGTGAGGGAGAAATAGAATCTAGCTGTGGATCCACTATTTTTCCCCTCCACCTTTTCTATACTCAAAAATAAGTTCTTAAGTGATGAGGAAGAGGTCATCTTAAATACAAGAAAACTTGTATCATGTGTTTGTTTGCTGGGATGTTGAGACAGTTAAATCTGATTTGCAGACAAAATGGCAAACAAAGCAGAACTAATTCTGTATAATAACATTGCATTTTATTTGTAAAGCAGTTACTTTTTTCTTTTTTTTTCCAGAGTGTGTTGACATCAATGTAACTCCTGACAAAAGGCAGATTTTACTTCAGGAGGAAAAGTTTTTATTAGCAATTCTAAAGACTTCTCTGATGGAGATGTTTGGTAGTGATGTTAACAAACTGGATGTCAATCAGAAACTTCTGGATCTTGCAGGTAGGACACAAAATGTGGAAGTTTTGAGTATGACATATGGCAGAGAATTAAAGATGGAAAAAAGTGTTTTTAAAAACCCAAAAAAGAAACTAAAAAGAAAATTAAACAAAAAATAAAGAAGAACCCAAAATTGTTAAGTGATTGTTATGGAAATGACACATGCCAGCGCAGCAGGATTTACAGTCAACTTTGTGAGGAAAAAATTCACACAGAATTAACTGATAATGCTTGCAAAAGATTTCTGCCAAGATACTAAAAGAGACCTATGGTTTTTTTTATGAGAATGTCTTTGAGAAAAAATGGTTAAGGGGTCATAAATAAAATATGAAAATTAAGTATGAGTTTATTGGGTTTTAAACTTTGATTCTTTTATGTTACCTACAGAAATTGATGATTCTCTTGTGACTGTGCAGTCTTTCAAGATTGCTTTCCCGAGTCAAGATCATCTAATTCTCTTCCTTTCATTCAACAGAGCCTCTCTAATTTTCCTTTTTTGCTGACATACAGAATCAGTTGTAGCCTGATTCTCACTGTTATTTTAAGTTAACCTTCGGTAAAATCCTTGTTGGACTGGCAGTTGATGAGGTTGAAGTCCTCTAATGACCAACAAATCCCATATACTCTTAAGTGCCTATTGTGCCAGCTCTTTAACACTTTGCCAATGGAATTTTATAGTGACCATTGAAGTGTAAGAGCAATTCACTTTTCATCGTCACTCTGTCATTAAACTCTTTTGATAATATAAATAAATTTGCTGATTGGGCTGATTACTGTTCCAGTTTAAAAAGAGATCACAGATTCATTCTCAGTAGTGTCATTAAATGTCTTCAAGATGTAACTGTTTCTGTGTTGATATTAATGCATTTCAGCCCTCATTGTCTGAAGCTTCAGGGCTCCTTTGAGCTATTTGCTATTTTTCTACCTCTTTTCATTCCTTTTCCTAAAGCACATAGTTTAATTTATGTTCCCAACTAACTTAGAATCTTGAAATACTCTGTATTCTGATTTCATTAGGTAACTTGAAGAAGACACTTCCTGAAAAGGCAGAAAAGCCTCAGGCAGACATGCTGTCTGACTCTGAGACTGAAAGTCCAGGTGGTGAAGGCAAAAGAACAATGACTCTTGCCAGATTAAGGGAGTCATTCTCTCTCCATCAAGCAACAGAAAGTGACTTTCAAAGCTCTAAAAAGGTAAAACAGCAGCACAGTTCCCCTAGACAAAGGTTACTCGATACCACTGGGGGTACTGTAAAGATTCAAAAGGCTGTCTTGACTAAGAAGGCTGAAAGTTGTCATAAATTGGACTCAAAGGTGTCAATTCCAAGGAGACACTTGAGAAAATTAGAAGATGCTTCAGATTCTGGATTCTGTAGTATTTCTGAGTCAGATGCTGGATGTAGCACACCAGAAGCTGGAAGCTGCATCAATAGTGAAAGTGCAATTAATTCTGAGGAAGAATTCTGTAGCACAGAAGAACAGATGCAGAAGGAGTGTCTTAAAACTGCTGGATGCAGTAAGAAATCATTGGACTGTGATGTTCAGGTCTTGGGCACTGAACCCGAGCTAGATCAAGTGAATGACTGGGCTGATCAGAACAAGTTTTCTCAAGAAGGAAATAGTTGTTCTCCAAGAGTAAAACGTTTTAAAAGCAGAAAGTTTAAAACTGAAGCAGATGATTCTAAGGCAAGTAAATATCCTGAAGAAAAGAACACTAGTGTTGATGTGCTGGTGGAAGTTAAAAAGAAAATTGTGCCTCTTGAATTCTCTATGAAGGTTTTGGCAGAAAAAGTAAAAAAGGTAATACAGCAACAACAGAAAAATACAGAAACTGAAAATTACAGAAGATTTAAAGCAAAAATTAGTCCTGGGGACAACAAAGTAGCAGAAGATGAATTAAGGAAAGAGATCAGGTATTTCTGCTTTCACTTGTTTAATATATTTTACTCCTCCATTAATAAAATTAGTTAAGGAAAAATGTAAGACCTGTCTTGAGGGTGGGCAAGAGCCTTACATGTACTTGCTAGGTTTGGGTCTATTTTTTATTTAATGTCACAAAAATCTATTTGATGAGTTATTTTACTGACAGAGCAGCTACTTGAACTAAATGCAGACAGAATGTGGAAGAAGACACTAAAAAGGCCACAAACTTCATAGATTTGGCTTAGATCAGCCTTGTGAATTGCAATTCAGTCAGAGAACCACCAAATTTCATGAAAGCACACCGGAAAGACTGCATAGCTCATATTCCTACCTTGTGTGAATGAAATTTGGTGAGACATCCCTGGAAAAAGAAGTTACATTCAGGTGGTCGGGACAATCAGTGTCTGTGATTTGTTAATATTTGGATTTAAAAAATGTGTTAGGAAAGTCTTCTAATTGTGAAAAGAAGGCAAATATGTCAGCTGCCTTCAAAACCACCCTGCCATCTTCAGTGTTACTTACCTGGGCTATTGCCATATTGCCTGCTTCTAATTTTGTTATCACAAATGGGGGAAACCTGCCTTAATGATGGATTTTGTTCTGCCAGAAATGGCCTCACAGGTCATTGGCAGTTTTTTTTTTTTAATAGAAAGTGTGTTCTGCAGGGGAGAAACAGAAGTTTTTAAGTTTTGCATGATAACTGATAAGGGTGTAATTTATAATCTCTTTCTATTTTTTTGTATACAGTAAAGAAATGTTTGCAAAAATGGAAATCATTGGCCAGTTCAATTTAGGGTTTATAATAGCAAAGTTGAATTCTGATCTTTTCATAATTGATCAACATGCTACTGATGAGAAATACAACTTTGAGATGTTGCAACAACACACTGTTCTCCAAGGTCAGAAGCTGATAGTGTAAGTATTCTCAGTGTTTAACAATAACATGTTTTAAGTTGAATTCAATGTTTCAGAAGGATATCTATGATTTATATTTATGTAGCATTTCACACCTTCAGAACACTTGAGACTCAAGTGGTTTTTATATTCTGTGTTTCAAAGAATCAATCCTTACATGAAACATCAATTCCATGGATGCAGTTGTAGCTATGCAGCAAGTCAGTGGTCAAACAGATTTCCCACAGTTTGGCCGGATATTGGAGACTGTTCCTGCAGCAAGGAATGCTGCCCAACTGACTTCATCTGCTGAGTAACACTTGGAAGCAACTGTTCAGTAGTGAGATTTTTTTTTTTCACACAGTAGAGTGAAAAGTTTTACTACAGAGCTCTGTATTAAGTATTTCTAGGTTGTTTCTGAAATCTGTCTTTAATTCTCTGCACTGTGTATCTATGCAGCACCATCTTTTTTTCTCTCTTTCAGGCCTCAAAATCTCAATTTAACAGCAGTAAATGAAACTGTATTGATTGAAAACCTGGAAGTATTCAGAAAAAATGGCTTTGATTTTGTCATAAATGAAAATGGTGAGTTTGGATGAGGTTAAAAGGACATCTGCCATAGTTACCACTTTGGTTAGTTAGTTACATCTATCAAAAGATTAAACATTCGTATATATGCACATCACATCATAATAACATTTTAAAGTAGTTTCTCAGCTTTTCTCTCAAGAAAAAAAGTAATTTCTTGTACTTCTCTGTTTCTTTATTGTCATTGAAACCTTCCAGCTCCTGTAACTCAAAGAGTTAAATTGGTATCATTGCCAACAAGCAAAAACTGGACTTTTGGGCCACAAGACATAGATGAGCTGATTTTCATGTTGAGTGACTACCCTGGAGTGATGTGCAGGCCCTCCAGGGTCAGGCAGATGTTTGCTTCTCGAGCTTGCAGGAAGTCTGTAAGTACTGTGCTTGATGTTTGTGTTCAAATAAATAAATACCACATTCCTGGTGTAGTACAGGTGGCTGTACCTGCATGTGTATTGCAGGGCAAGTTCATTTACTGCTGAGTGTCAACAGCTAATATCCTTCTTTCTGTTCCTCATGTTTTTATCTAGTGTACTTTGGGAAATATTTCTGCTAGTTTTTTTATTTTGTTCCAAACTAATGGGCTTATGAGCCCAGTGTTAGCTGTGTTTTGTCTTCTGATTGTCTGATTGAAGGTGTTTTTTATTTTTAATGCCTTATACAGAATTTGCTATAGTAGCTGAAGTACTGGTCTGGTCTGTGTCAGCTGGCAAATGGAAAAATGAAAGAATTCATTTTTTTCCCTTTGCTTGCAGGTGATGATTGGAACTGCACTGAATGTGCAGGAAATGAGAAAACTGATCACCCACATGGGTGAGATTGAGCATCCCTGGAACTGCCCCCATGGAAGGCCTACTATGAGACACATAGTCAGTTTGGACTTGATTTCACCACAATAAGTCAGTGTCTGTTTATTAACATTTTAAATTTTAATTCTTGGCAATATTTTGAGCTTTTATCATGATTCTCTTATTTTGAGTAAAAAAAATTTTAGGCAGTCTTCAAGTTGGAAGCAAGAGCACTTGGAGGCATTCAGCAGGGTTTCCTTGTCATCGATACCAACATCCTGGAATTCATGTAAATAACTTCTCTCTTATTGCAATTTGCTGTGTGTTGTACTTCTTTGAACAGCAATCACAACTTTTATAAAATAAATACATTTATATATAAAGATAAGGAGTAGCTGAACCTCATTTATAGAAATACACTGATTCTGAAAATGAAGTGGAATGTGAATTCACGTCCCTGGTAATGCTATAAACCAAATATTAGTTTTCAATATTTATACATCATGTATATGATAATTTTAAAGAAAATGAAAGTTACACACAAGTTTAAATATTTTTTTCTTATACCGAAGCTTGGTTTTGTTAGATAATGACTTAGAGCTTTAATATTGCATTTAATGATTAATTTCCCATTATCCGTGTTTAAGGCTTGAATAGAATTATAAGTCTGGCATCATTACTTTTAATTAGCATTGTCCCCTTCCAAATTCCAAACTTGTTTTTCAAGAACAAGTTTATCTTCATTATCTTTTTCTGATAATGAATGGGAAAAAAAGCTGTCTCACCAGGCACTGCCAGTCAGGTCAGTTCAAAATCTATCTCAGTAAAATCAAAACAGGTAGAAAATTATCTTTTTGAATCAGAAACTATTAAAATAGGTAGCTACGCTCTTCAAGTTCTGTAGGACCAAGATCTGA
>NW_005054319.1:4062960-4073964 GCF_000277835.1 Geospiza fortis | reverse complement strand
GGCCCGGCCCCGCCGTTCCCCGCTGGGGCGCCGGTGCCGGTTGAGGCTGTCCCTGCTCGGCCTTGTCGCTGCGGCACTCGCAGGTTGGGTTCTTGCACTACCAAGCGGTGATACCCGGCTGTGGTAGGATTGCAGCTGTGCAGGCAGTCCTGTAACCTTCAGGTAGCTCTCAACTGGCAAAATAACCACAAGATGTGGTGGTTATACTGTGCTGTGGTTCAGTCTGCAACTCAACTTGGAAGCAAATTAAATCAATAATAGTAGTGCAGGTATAACTTCCCAGAACTTGCCTAATGCATATCTTTGAGAAATGGCTTTCAGCTTTTCAATGTAATTAATCTAATAGCTAAAGATCGGGTAAAGATGGAGATCTCTGTGTGGCAGAAGTAAGTCTACTGATAACACTTCCGTCATGGTGGTTTTGATGGCAGACTTGGAGGTAATTCACAGACATTGCTCCCTGTTAACCTTGTGGCCTGCCTGCCACAAGCTGACATCACTGGCTTGAGGAATTGCTGTTACAGAGATTACTTTAATACATGCATTTATAAGAATCACAGAAATACTTGGGTTTGTTTTTTTTTTTGGTTGGTGTTTGTTTGTTTGTTTGTTTGTTTTTTGTAATTGTCTGTGTTTTGGGTTTTTTAACTAGTTTATAGGTTAAAAATATGTACGTTAGACAGAAAGAAATTTTCATTTTTCAGAAGGGAAGTACACACTGAGACAATTCAGTAGTTATGATAAAAGGCAAGAAGAAAGATGTCAAGAAGAAAGATGCTAAGAAAGATGGTAAGAAGGCAGCTGTTGAGAAGTCAGACGAGTCTCTAGGTACCCCAACTGACAGCAGCTTAACAACGCTGGGAGATTTGCGGAGTGACTCATTGGGCGAAGAAACTCCAGCAATTCCAGAGGCACCAGATGAAGAGCCAGAGGCAGAGGAACCACCAGTCCCACCTGTTACTCCCTTCCACGAAGAGCTTGTTCTTGCTCAAGTGATTATTGAAAGGTACACTTGTTACAAATACAGCAGTGAAGACAAGAACTCTCATTTAAGTATCTCTGCTGTAGCCAGTGTCATACAAACACTGATTTGAAGCAGAGAATCAGGTTATTCAGACCAAGTAGCAGTGGCACCTTAGGAGATGTACATGTGGAAGCTCATTCTTTTAGCTTGTTCACCTTCAGTGAAGTTTTGTTAAAGTACACAGATAACTGGTGAAGGAAAATATATTATGTAGTCTTAGTTGTTGCTGCCTTTTAATGCTTAAAGCTGCTCATATATCTTCAGAATGTCCTAAACTGAGGAAGCAGGTGAATGGCAATGTTAACAAAATCCTTTTGTATTTCAATATGATGTTTATGTGTAATGTGTCATATACCAGCATGCCTGACTGTAAGGTAGAAAATACTACCAATGTGGGTTTTTTTCTTAATTGAAGGAAATATGGGTCTGAGGCAACACAACAATTATGTGGAATGTTACAAGGAAGTTTCAAAAAATTGAAAATTTTCTTGTTGTTCATTATTCTATACAAGATGCATCAGCTGACCTATGTGTAGACCATGGTAAATCAAAGGTCATTTATGATCATTTATGTGATTATATAGTTATTTATGTGATTTAGATCTATTGGCAGTGACTTGAAATCTTCATCTTTAGTTTGTTTTCTTTGTAGCTATGAAGGTGAACAAGTTGATGAATTCTATGAGGGTGAAGGATTTATATGTTTTGAGGGAGGAAATACATACAAGGTGAGTGTATAAATATAAAAAAAAGTAGCAGAGTAAATTCTCTCTCAAGAGCACTGAGAAGCATTTAGAGTTCTGTTTAGTTTCTGGCATTAAAACTCTTGATTTGAAACTAGTAGTTGGAGGGGAGTTAACGTGTCATTCTTTTAAAATCTTACAGTCACTGTAGACTTCACCTGGGGTAAGAGTAAATCTGCAAATGATGTTATTCTCTTCATTTTGAAGGGTCTATTTTCTGAAGGGCGTATGAATGGAGAAGGGACTTACACATGGGCTGATGGAGTAAAGTATGAGGTAAAGTACAATTTAAGTTATAACTGAACACGGTTCCATGCAGTTAGATGTGCAAATTGAAGGAAAGTAGATATGTTGCAGTAATTGGTACAGTGGAGGTGGCAATTGCAGAGCTGTGGCAGTGATTTCAGTCACAAGCCTGACTTGTCCCAGAAGATTGGGAAACAGAGAGTCTTAGATTTTAATGTTGTCATTTAATCTTTCAGGGAACATTTGTTAAGAATGTGCCAACGCATTGTGGCCGTTATACCTGGAGTGATGGCAGTGTTTATGAAGGATCAATCCAAGATGGACTTAGGCATGGATATGGAATTTTCAGGAGTGGTACTCATCCAATTTTTTACACTGGTTTTTGGTGCAATGGCAAAAGACATGGAAAGGTCAGTAAGAACTAAATGAGAGCATGGGCTCCTTCAGGAGCAGCAAGTGTTACTGTGCAAAGGTTTTGTTCTGTTGCGTGGTCTTATGCTGTGTAGAGATTTGTTTTTCCTAGGGAGCTTTTCTGAGGTTGTGAATACAGTTAATATTGTGGCCATACTGTTCTGACTGGGTCAGAAAACTTACCTACCTCAGACTGAGAACTGTAATTAAGATGCCAGGGTTAGCTCTCTTAAAGTATTTCCAAGAGGTTTGAAAAACTGGTAGACTTTGATGTAATGTAATAGGATTTTTCTTTTGAACATTTGGTGTTTTCTAAGGTCTCACCTAATATTTATCAAAAGAGCTTGCTTTCTTTATTTAATTCTATCCCTTCACTTGCTTTCAGTACAGTGAGTCAATGTGACCCTAAGTATTAGAACGTGTTTACAAGCATCATATTATTTGTATGTGGTGTTTTATTCAGGTAGGTGAATATTTAGGTATTTAAACTGACTGTGCTCTTTATTTCAGGGTACAATTTATTATGATCAGGAACAGACCTCCTGGTATGCAGGTGATTGGGTAAACAATGTCAGAGAAGGATGGGGATTCAGACGGTAAATATGATAACACTTGTTCTTACCCTCAACATTTTTTATTTTTGTGTGTTATGTTGCAGTTTCTTGTGTTGTTTAAAGTGGGTACAAATGCTGTAATTTCATAGTAGTGTGTACCCTCTGCAGTGGAATAAAAAAATGTACAAAGTGCTTTATGATAACAAGACAGACCTTTAGAAGTTTATTTTTATGTGCAGTGTTTCTACTGACCATTCACGCAAAAGAATAGCTTAAGACAAAGTCCCAAATCAGCTTTGGTAAACCACAATTCAGCACTGAGAAACAAACACACTTGATTGATTTGAGCAGATAAAGCTGCCTTATGAATAAATGATTTATGTGTAGAATTATATATAAACAAATATTGTTAGTGGCTATGGCAAAGACTTTTTGGGGAAAAAGAGCTGGTTAATACTTTGAATGATTTCTAAATTAAAAATAGGAGGTAAACAGTGGCTACAATAAAATCTGTGTCCATGTCATAGTGAATCAATTTTCAATTTAATGCTTATATTTAGCCTTAATAAATTATAAATTTATTAGCAATGAGGTTTCTCATAAATCTTCCATAAGATCAGCACAGAATTTAGTATGAATTAACTTTTATTGGTTTTTTGCAGCTACAGATCTGGAAATACGTATTTTGGTCAGTGGAAGAAAAATCTACGACATGGACATGGAAAAATGATATGGCAGGCAGATAAGCAAGAGTATGAAGGAGAGTGGGAGTGTGGCCTGCAGGTATAACTTCTTCCCCAGAAACCCTTCTTTAGTTCAGCATCTGTCCACTACTCTATAGGAAAGCTAAGTAGGGAGTTTTGTGCAATATCAAAGGAGCTTTGTATGATTTTTGCCAGTTGAGTTTGCCAGTTGAGATAAAAAACACGTTCTTTATTGTAAATTGATTCTTATGTTAGCAATATTCAAATTGTTAAAGGATTTTGATTTAGTATTATAACATCAAAATTTCATTCCCTAGTGGAAAATAGAAACATTTTTCAATTTAAAAAAAGTTAAGGAAGTGTTTGTGACTTAGCTTGAGCTATGACTTCAGCAGTAGGTATATGTGGCAATTTATTTCTGTGTCACCTGTAAAATACTAAACCACACTGTTCCCTCTTGGAAAATTTTTATGATGGGAGACAATTTTGTGGCATTTTTAGTTCCTTCCATTTATTATTCTGTTTCAAAAAGAAGGTGAGTTACTTGCTCTGTCTTTTCACTCTGCTTAAAATTTAGGAGTCCCGTGCTAGAGCTTGTTCAAGTATGTGTTGATGCAGTGCATCCTCTGGGTGCTTCTCCTGTGCACCTTTGTAGGATCTCCTTCTGTCCCTGCTTTGAAGTGCTGCAGCCATCAGCTGGGGGCTTTTATTTCAGAGAATTGCCAAAGTCTGGATCTGTTTTTTAAGCACATAATTTTTTTTTCAGCATGGTTCTGGCATGCACACATGGTTTTTTAAGACAACAGACACGTCATTTAAGTCTTCTCTATGGAATGAATATTCGGGGAATTTTGTGAAAGGGGAGCGCCATGGACATGGGACATTTCTTTATTCTGATGGAACAATGTACACTGGAGAATGGGCACATAATAAGAAGCATGGCAAGGTGAGTATTGGCAGAACTACAGACAGCAGCAGAGCAAACTGTCCTGCTCTGTATGAGTGGGTCTCTAGATTTCTGTACAGCAAACTATATTCAGTTTGCAGTGTGGATGGAATCCCCACACAAAGGGTAGAGAGTCCACTGAAAGCAGTTGGAGTCCTTCCAAGGACACAGGCTGACTCTGTGATTAGATATATTTTGAGTATACAAAGACATATATTTCACTGTGGAGATTTTCAGTTCAATAGGTGCATCTTGAGTTTTGCAGTGGTTGGTCAGAATTTCACACTTCCAGCGTGAGCTAATGGATTTCAAGCTGTCCTTGTACAGAGAAGTTCTTAAAACCTCTCATAAAACAGACTTTTGAAAAAACTCTGAGTGCAGTGCCACATATGGAACCTAAGGAGTACAAACAAGTCTTTCTATATGGGGGGAAAATACTTTTCAAAATCAAACAGATACATAGTCAGTCCTTTATCCCAACAGTGTACCTATTTAATAGGTGACAAAATGCATTATAAAAGACAGTAGGAAAAATTATTTTGCTGTATTTTATTTCATATATTGCATTTTAGCCAAGATTCTGAAGAGGAAATTTGACTGAGAGAATTAGTGGTTTGGGGTTTTTATAAATCCTTGTTTTATATTTATATTATAATTAATCTGTCTGTAGGGCATCTTTGTCTTCAAGAATGGTGTTTGTTTTGAAGGAGAGTTTGAAAATGATCGTCCTGTGGAAAGACATGCTCATCAAGGGTCTGCTGTGACAGCCAAGAACCTGAGAGCCACTAGCCCAAGAAGGCATTTTAGCACTAGTGAGCAGCTTAACAAAACAAATTTTACTTAGTTCACATTTTGTTGTTCCATTTTAGTACAATATGAAATTGTTTGTACATACTCAAAGACCAGACATATTTCCTCAAAAAATTTAGATAGAAAATGGAGTCATGGCTTTTGCTTCCATGCTGTGTTTCTGTTAGTGAAGTGGCACATCCACACCACATCTTGTAATGAATGGAACTGTTGTGTGGAAGTTTCACAGCTTTTTTAATGTCTGCATTTCCTTTTGGTTAGGGGTTGATTTGACAGAATTGCTCTTCAGTTGTTCTGCTGTTGGTTGTGAAATCTCTACTTCTTACTGTGAAGGAATCTATTGTTCCAAGTCAGTAATATAAGAAGGAATAATACACATTTTGTTTTTCTGTGTGTGTATATTGAGCTTTGTTTTAGTTTGTTCTAACTTATTTTATTTGCTTGATAGAAAGGACCGCAATCGTTAATGCCTTGGGAAAGACTTCTGTTCTGGGATCAGATATTGATTTGGGTGTATCATCACTGCTTGCCTTGTTCCCAGATGAAGACAGAGGGAACGAATCACAAAAAGTATAAGTCTACTGTTTGATACTTTCAGTTTTCCCCTGTATTGTGTTTCATACTATTTTATTTCTGGTTTATTTGTGTTAAAGTAACGCTTTCCATTAAACAATTATTTGAAAATCTGAAAGCCATGAAAATAGAAAAGCAAAAAGAATGAATAGGCAGTATTGCCTCTTCTGAGCTTCCACTAAAAAAGGCCAATTAAAAATAGGTTAACATATCTGGAAGGGCATGGAGCAACCAGCTTTAGCTACTCTGAGGTTTGTCTGCTGACAGAGGATGATTTGTTTTTATCAGTCACCTAAACCCTCTGAGTTGAAGCATTACTTTTGAGTAATGCTTTTGTGAACTCTTAGCCAGGGATATGCAAAGTCACAAGGTCAAATAATCATCTGCCCAGTTACAGAATCAATACAAACTGGTCTCTTGCTTTGAGATGATGCTGAAAACATATCCTGCTTTATTTAGGTAGAACTGGCTGTGTTGAGGCATTTATCAAAATTGAGAAAAGCCTACTACTTCTACAGTACCTTAGGCTGTGCTTCTTCTGACAGCGCTTGCAGCATGACTATGCTGCAGTTTTGGAGGTTTCTGAAGGACTGCAATTTTCATCTCTGCTCCGTAACTCTCGCTGAAATAGATCGACTGTTGAGAGGTTTGTGTTCCTGGTGAGCAGGGTAAGCTGTGGAGAGTTGGAGGGCAAGTTCTCCTGGCAGCTCAGCTCTGGGAGTTGTGGTCCTGAGTCAGTTCCTCTGTGCCTGTGAGTTCCCAGTGGATCAATTTACACTTCTCTGGGCACTTCTGGTCCTTAGGCGAGAAAATACAAAATTAAAATACGACATAAAAATTGCACTGAAGATCCATCTGTTCAAAATATGTATTCACCCCTGGTCTTGCCATTACTATTTAAGAGAGAGAGAGAGAATTTTGAGAGAGAAGTAGGAGAAACAAAATTATTTTTTTTCAGTGTTCTTAACTTTGGTTTGCATGTAGTATTTTTTTGTCTTCCATAGAGCCAGTTAATCAATCAAATCCCTTTAGACCTGCACTGTCCTTAGTATGTGAAGGGTTTAACTCCAGCTTTGAATCCCCTTTTATTTCTGTATATGCTGAGTGGATGCATTTCTAGAAAGAGAATTGTCCAAGATGCAGCTGCAGGTGGACAGTTCTCCCTTGAAATTTGTTTGGAAATGCTGCATTATCTGGTGTGAGTCTTCTGGGAGTGTTGTTACACTGTGATGGGTGCAGATGGAGAGGATAAGATGGGCTGACAAATCAATATGCCTATAAGCATTTTAATATACATGAGAACAGTAGAAATTTGTTTTTCTAAAAATTTTTCAGGTGATCAATCACCTAAGGACATACATGATCCAAGTGATATATTACTGTTCAGAACATTTTTATGCTACCTTGTTCATCTGGCATTTCATATCTATCATGAAAAGTGCAAGTAAGTTTCATCTTTTAGTGAAATTTATTTCAGTGTAATCAGTTTGAATCTTCCCAGACAAGAGTGTTTTTGTTTCCACTGTAGAGATGAAGCTCCTCATCTGCAGAAGTGTTTCTTAGAAATGATGTCCAGGAATGTTCTGCCCTCTGCCTGTTGTGTCCAAGGTAAGCAATGCTATTTCTTCTCTGCAGAATTCATTAATTAGTATCACATGCATTGCAGTTTTATTGTTAATGTTATTTTTTCCCAATTCATTTTAGGTCTCTTATATTCTGGTGGAGAATTCTCATCTTTTGCCATGAACTATCTTGAGAAATGCTGGGAAATATATGAAGATTTCTGTAGACCATGTCCCAGACCTCCATTTGACTCCACAGTGAAGCTGAGGCAATTCCTCTGGATGTTGGATGTAATAATCTCATTTTGTTTTGTTTTGTGTGATTAGATCTGCTTTCTTTGTTCAGTTTATATGAGCCTTTTAAAATAGTCCCTGTGGCTTCTGCTCAGTTGAAAAGGTGGGAGTGAAGTTATTTGTGCAAACTGTCCAAGGAGCAGTAAAGGAATAGTTATTCTACTGTTATCTACTGTTATTTATGCACTTTTTCAGGATTTGAATTGTAATTTTTTACTCTTATCAAATCCTAGACAAATGTGTTTAAGGGAATACAAATATTTTTTCTGATCCCCACTGTCTCCCTCTGCCCCCTCTATAAAATGTATATATGAACATATCCTATTGTCAGAACTCAAAGACTGACAGCTATTGAAATAACACCATAAACCATTTCAATAATGTATTTACTACAAGAAGAGCATGAGATTCTTTACTAAAATTCAGTAATTTGGGGACAGATTAAGATTACTATGAAGGTAGAGAACAATTCCCCCTGATATGCCTAGGGTTTGGGCGCTTCACTTTGTAAATCTGAGCAATTTTTTCATGAAGAAAAGATCGGATGGCAAAACTGTGATTTTTTTGTATTTTTGTTTATGAGATTTCTCAAGTTCTTTTGTAACACTGCTTTTGCAGTCTAGGGAAAATTCCCATTGGCTTCAATAGGACTAGAATTTCTGCTGTTAATTACGTAAGTGGAAGTATCATTTGAAACCACTAGAAATTTTGGCAAAGGCTTGAAAAGGAAGGGAAGTAGATTAGGGCCACATGGGGCATGCCTTAAGTGCCATTAACATGTGATATTTATTCTTACCCAGGATTTTAAACTTCTCAGTGAACGATTAACTGCTCCAAGAGTTCTGGAAATATTTGTCAAAGTTGGTGCCTCTGTACCTGATATCGATGGTATCAACCTGGAGCTGGAGGTGTGTATGGAAAATAAAACATAATTCATTGCTGCAGGAACACTTAAAATTGCTTTTAAGAACTGCTGTGAATGCTGTCCTACCTGCTGGAGCAGGAGGAAAATGAATTAATTTATTTAAAAAAATAGAGTAAAACTTGAGCCTCTATTTGTCTTCCTTTGTTCTGCTTATATCTTTTAGTTTAGCTTATGTACTTCTGTGTTTTTCTTAAGTACCTCAGCACAGTCTCAGCATACTTGACCATTCAGAAAGATCCTTAGGAGTGCCATAATCCATGCAGAGAAATCCCCTTTCCAGTGGAGGGCTGGTAGTGACAGTTCTGTCCTTGGGGAGCTGCCTGACAATGTGGATATGCGGTGATCACTGAGGGATTAATCACTGCACTGAGGCTGCTAAGGTGGATCAGTAGTTAATGTGTGAACCCACTGATCCTGAAAATCTGGTGATGCAAGAAACCTGATTAGTGACATGTGAGGTGCTGCCACCTCACTGTAGAAGTGACTGTAGAAGACTCTTGTGCTACCTGAGAACTGGCCTAGTACAGAGGGGTTTTACCCTTAAAGAATTAACTCTTACTTAGCAACAGTCTCTTGTAAATGACATAACTGAATTTGTTTTAAACAGGATCTGATAAACTGAACACACAGTGGAAGTCTTACTAAGGAACCCACTATAAACCCACTCAAGGTTTCTAGCAGCATCCCATGCAATTAAAATATGATGTTTTAGGTAATAGCTGTACTTGTGAGTTACTTGTTAGAGAAATTTCTCAGAACTCCAGAAACAACAAAAATCAGTGCAGTGCTTTAGGTCAATATGACTTGTATAAAGTGTAACACATAATATCCTCTATTCCTATTCAGGAATAATATCCTGAATATCCTTAATAATATCCTTAATATCCTTAACACATAATATCCTCTAATTCCTATTCAGGAATTTTTTCAGCTTTGTCTGTTTTCAGTTCTTCTTCAGAAAAAGGGATGTTTGTCTCGATAAATGAAACCAGGGGGAGACTTCACTGCCACTTCTGAGTTCTTTGCTGGCTCAGGTACATAGGCCTGTTAATGAAGAGATTTTGTAAAAATTAACTAATTTAGCACTGCCTTTGTTTTACTCTAGATGGTTTTTCTGGAATTTTTTGAAGCTCTTCTTGAATGTGCATTGGTGTATGTTACTGAGGATATGATCCTGAAGAAAGAAGCTCAAGATAATAAGAAAAGAAGTAGCTTTGAAATCAAGGAGCTCTCTAAGGAAACCTCAGCTGTGTCTCCCACAGAACATTCTCCACCCCAGGTAAAGTTGATGCAGACCTGTTCAATGTTATTATGTGTCCGCTGAGAGAGTGAAGTCAGGCCCTGAAAATGTTCTGTTTCCTGACCATGGAAACCAATTTCCCATTTTTGCATAAACAAATACTTGATTGGGTCCTTCTGCTTTTTCTGTTTGTTGGTACCTTAAATTTTAACATCAGTGTAGACAGTTTTAACACATTTGCACATTCTCCTAGATAACTGTAAATACACGTAGAGTACTTCTGAAGGGGAACTGACAGATTGGTTGGCTGGTGAAAGATATGTCTCTTCTGCATTAAGCTGAATGTCTAAAATTGTCCTGTAAAAATGGCATTTTTATGCCAGCTGTTGTATGTAGCAAGCCTTGCTGTTTGCCCACAGTTGAGCTGTCCTCTTTTTCTTTTTGCTAAACTTCAGAATAAGGTTGTGAGATGCTGCCTGTGACACTGGTGCAATTTGTCTATACAGAGTAGTTGAAGACATGAATTAGAATTGTTATTATTTGGAATTATGCACAAGATGAAAGTATTTTTATTAATTTAAGGAGTATTCACAAACATAATTTCACAGCCTCTGCGAGCCAGTAGTGCCACTGTACACCACCACTTCCCATTATTTAGCCACTTGTTCCCACCCTGTGCACCCATTCCCTTGCAGCATCACTGCAAGCAGTGATGCAGTTGCACAGTAAAGTGGTCCAGTTAAAATAGTAAAAAAAAGAAAAAAGAAAAAGAAAAAAAATCTTAATTTAAATGTTCTGAGGCTAAAATTTTTCTTGTGTTACATTTCATTAGTGCAGCAGAAGTATAATTGGTACTGACATAAATGATGACATTTCCGAGGCAGCTGAGCTCTGCACTCAGGAGCAGATGAACAATAGATGAACAATATGTAGAGCAACATGTAAGAACAGAGGAACAGGTCAAAGAACAGG
>NW_005054319.1:4047874-4062925 GCF_000277835.1 Geospiza fortis | reverse complement strand
ATAGGATAATCCTACTGGCCTGGTTGGTATCGAAGGTAAAGTGTTACTTGGAAATACTTGAAAAGGTGAAACACTTCTGCAATATAAATATCTTGAGAAAAGCATGGTTTCAGGATGCATTTGGCTGGCAGAATGCTTTGGAGATGGGAATTTGCATGACTCAAAGGGACTTGGGATTTCACTTTGGGATTTGAACACAGGCCCAGACTTTCAGTAACTGAGTTTAAAACTTCTTGCCAGCCACCGAGACCTGGTGAAGACACAGAGCCTGCTCCTCAACCATCTCTACTGGGTGAGTACTGTATAAAGTGACAATAAAACTATAAAGTGGCTTGAGGAGATCCACTTTTTCTGCAACTTTCAAAACAATTAAACAGGAGCTGATCATGGAAACAGGTGATGTATTGCAGTTACAGAGGGCAGCTCCATTCAATTTGGCAATTACGACAAAGTTTATGTTTAGCTTTCCATGCCTGCTGTACACAGATGGCTGGGCAAGTTGGAATCTCTAAATTTTCTATGCTTTTTAATTAGAAACTATCACTTTTTCCTTAAAAAGATTTTTTAAATCTTAATTTATCCTGTTCTGTTCCACTCATGTGGGCATGGAAACAGGAGCTTGAACTCTGCATGGTGCCTTCATTAGAAACAAACTTTTCATCATTTCAGAAGTATTTTAACCACAGGTCTGACTTTCAGGGCAGATGACAACCTGTATTTGTGCTGAAGATCAAACTTGGAATTTCATGTGCAGGGTTAAAGGCTGAGTAACTTTAATTTTCTTTCTTTGCAATATCAGAAACTCTTCTCTCATTTCCCATAACTCCTGGAGAAAGCAAAGATGATGTGTCATTGCCAAACAAGGATGTAAAAGAAGAACAAGATTCCTGCCCAGAAAAGGAATTGATAGGTAAAACAATCTTACTGTGTTAGGACTTAACACACACACACAAATCTCTTGTAGCTCTTGAATTGTGAAGTTTTATTTGTATAGGCAGATTTCAGCTTGTCACAAGAGGGCAGTAAATGAGCATTAATTCTGGAGGAAGATTTTCTAAAAATTTAAAATATTTTTTTAAATAAAATAAAACTTCATAATTAAATAAGACATTTAAGTACTGACTTACAAAGTTTCCTCAATTTTAGAATGCTACATTTCATTTGCAGGCATCTATGAGCTGTAGTTGGTATTTGCTCTATGAGAAGCTCAAGCTGCAAGCCTGTCTGTGGAGTGTCTTGGACAAATAAAATGTAATACTGCCATGTCCCACTGCTTCTACTTCAAATAAGAATTATTATTAGTGGTGCACCACCACTAGCTGGGATAACATGCTTCATGTTAGGACAGGCCAACATTCAGGCAGAAGAGATGTTCAGTCAGAGCACTTTGATATGATGAGGGTTGTAGTTTTCTGTACCATCTTCCTTCCAGCTGATTAGCAGATCTCATCTGGGTTGGTTTCTGTGTTTGTTAAATGTTTTCTGCTGCTACAGAACTCAAATCCAAGGACAGAGGTAGACAAGGATCTTCGTGTAGTCATCAGCTCTTTTGCTGAAATCTGATGGGTGAAATGTTACACGTCTGAGAAACTGTTCAGGGCCCATCAGCTGGGCCTGGCCTGTTCCCTGACATAACAAGGGACACTGGCACACACCTCTGTCCTTTCAGCTGGTCATGTTTGTTCATCCCTCCCCCCATGCACAGGAGGCACAGATACTGAACTGTCATCAGGTTACTGCAGAAGACTCTTAGCACAGGATGAAAGGGAAGAGTTAATTGTCTTTTTGTGCCATTCCCAGGGCCAGGTCACTGAAGCCACCCCCATTCAGTTCCAAGTGTCTCACACCTTTCATCCTCTCTACCATGCAGAGGCCAGACCTTCCCTTTGCAGTGTCAGAGCTGAAATACTGTAGTCCAAAACACATTTGAAATAGAAGTGCCCTGCTAAATAAACATGTTTAATTTACATCTTGCAGATGAAGCAAAAGAAGATAAAAATGAACAAAAGGAGCTGTGTAGTTTCTGGATGTGTCAGGTGGAAACCTTTTTCACAACTAAGTTGTTCCCTGCTTTTGAGCATGAAATAGTGCTGAGAGATAAAATAAAAGAAATAAAACCCCAGCATGCTGAATTAGCTGAGCTGAGAAAGATCCAGGCTGAGGAGCTGGGAAGGTGAGTGTTGAATCTTGTCTGGCAGTACTGTTATCCTTTATTTTCCACCAGCAAAATTATTGAAAATGAGAAGTTCAAGAAAGTACGTAATATAGCTTCTTGTAGCTGGAAAACAAACTCACACAGGTTTCATTAGTAACATAGAGAATGTAACTCATGTGCTTTCTGCTATTGGCTGGAGTAAAAAATACAGGCTGCTTTCAGGTTACAAACATAGCTCTGGTATTTCCTGGCACTTGGTTCTTGCTCTGTGCAAGGGCAGTAAAGACATATTTGGACTTGAGGGGGTAATTAGAGACTTTCTGCTTCTCTACACTGTGGCAGTTTATGCTGCTCATACTCTGACTAGAGCTGGAGTTGCTTAGCCAGTGGAAACCTGTCTCCCTTCTCTTACAGTACCTTAAATTCAAATTTTGTTCATGCAGACTTATTGCTGAAAAAGAAGAAGAAGAAGAGGCAAGAAAGCAAGAAGCAGTTGCATTACAGGAGAGTGTCAGGCTCAGGGAACGAGCCTCATCATCTTGGGAGACACTCCTCTCCTGGAGAAATCTCCAGCTGAAAAAGGCCTCCAAGAGAGAACCCTCACCGACAAAAAGAGGCTCACGAGGCAGTGAGGCTAAGGCAGCACCCAGAGGTACCAAGGGAACTGCTGACAAAAAGAAAAAGAAATAAATCCTCTGCTGGGAACTACTGAAGCTTCAAGCAAGCACTCTTCAAATAAGGAAAAACAAACAAACAAAACCAAACCAAAACAACCCCAGAAGACCCACAGTTGTAGGAAGCTGTAAGAATGCCCCAACTGTATGCACAAGACTTGCTGGTTTCAGAGGGAGCAGCCTTTTACACCAGTTTTGGGTAAACTAGCAGGAAGTTACACAATGCAAATGAACACAGATGCTTCTAAAGTGTAACAATTATTAGTTTTATTTTTCAGCAAAATATTCACATAACATATCAGAATGGAATGGTACAGATGAGTTCAGACTGGTTTTTAATTAGTTTGCACATAAACATTTTTAAAATTTAAAAATTTTATGGTCAGAGTTTACAGATTTTAGTAGAAATTTTGATTCTTACAAAGCAAGTATTGCTTTACTATTGTCATTATTCCAGTCAATAATATGACTAATAACTTCTCATGTTGAACAAGTGCCTGACATTGACATCTTCAATAAATCAGCCCTTTGCAGATCAATCCAAGAAGAAAATATTATTAAACTGTGTTGCACAAAGTTTCTTCACTTCTTCTGTTAAAAAAAAACAACAAAAAAACCCCATCAGTATTGTATTTTACAGAAACCTCCTCAAGAAAAACCCTGGGGATTGTCATGGAGAATATAATAAAACTCAAACAGAAAAAGCCCTAAGAGTTTCTAATGTAGAAATACACTTAATATTACTCTCTCTTCAGTAGGAGAAAGTCAAGTCTGATGTCTCCCACTGTCTGAAAGTGGTTTAAGTGTAAATGATGGGTCTCTCATCAAACACTGCAACAAAAGCAGATGTGGCTTAACATATAGTTAAGGGAAGTATATGATAACCCCTTTTTCAGAGAAAGGAGGAATTAGGATATTCTGTTACAGTAAATCAAGTCTGCAAAACTTTTGCTTTGTGTTGTTTGGTAGACTGATAAACTTCCTAGGTTCATCAGGCACAGAAACACTCACTCTCTGTTTCTCTATGGTAGGTTTGATGCTGAAAGACAGTTACAGAGAGATTGCCAAGTTACACAACTCATTCCTCTTTTTAAAATGCTGCCAGGCTTTGGTCCTGGCAAGGTATGAATTCTTTCCCATTGTCTAAGGGAAAGATGTGCTAACAGGAGCACATTGCCTCCTGTTAGAATGGAGAGCCCTAGCATTGCTGCAAGATTCAAACAGATTTTTAGAGAAATAGCAATGTAAAAGCTTATTGCATCTTAATGTTAATTCTCACTCTTAGTCCTAGTAAATCATTCTCAAAACCACGTTAGAAACAAGACAGCGATGGATGAGGATCACTGACAGGACAACCACAATGTGTAAGTAACTAACCCTGCATTACTGACAAATAGATGTAAATATATTCATCTCTCAGCTGTAATACACTTTTTAAATTAAGCCTAAACTAAGCTCACAGTGCTGTTCTCTATTATTTGAAGGAAGAAGAATGACTGATTAATAATTAAGAATGTCTGCTGAATATTTATGCTGTCCTTTCACAGCTGGTAGTAGGCAGACTAAAACCTTAGGCAAACTCACCAGCTCCATCAAAGATCAGTCCCTCTCTAGATTTCTCATGAGATGGGTTGTATTCCTTCTCTAGGGGCACACATTTTAAGAGTAACTGTATTTAAAGGTAATAAGAAACAATCCTTACCATTAACTTCAATCAGATTTACATTTTTTTGATTCAAAATAACATATAGTTCTCGCTGGTCAGACTTTTTCCCAACTACCCAGTAATCACTCATTGCCTTCACAATAATTTCCTCGTCTTCATCAACTCTGAAAGAAGTTTTAAAAATTAAGGTGGCAGCAAGTTCATCTTCAACAACTTTATCTGTAATTGTTAGGACAGCTCAATGTCAGAAATTGTGGTTGTGCAGTATCAAAGAAAACACCAGTTCTAACTTGGCCATCATTCAGTCCAGGTTGAAGGCTTCAGAAATGGCTGCTTAGGACATGCCCAAATGTGTCAATCAGTAATTTTTTCATTAGCCAAACACTGCAGTGAAAACATTGAGAAAAGCGCCTCTCCTCCCTTCTGGTAAGGACACGCTTCACAGAATGAGGATTTGCTCCACAGGGACCAAACACTGAAAGCTGGAGATGGGTTGGTGATACTAAGCTTTCCCAGAACTGTTAAACCTAGACCTAAACCATACTCAGCAACTGGATATCTTCTATAAAGCTATCACCAACCTAGTACTTCCATAATATGATGAAACATACTTTCTTCATTTATAGAAAAATGGAAACCTTGTCCTTAAGCATAGTGGGAAAACAGCTTGTTGCTAATTAGAGTTAGGGGCATCCCAATCATTCAGCATTGTCATGTTCTTTCTTAACTTTTGTAGCGACAGAGGGTCTCTCCCACCTTGCAGCATGATACCCATTGACTAAAGCCACGCCACTTCTCTATCAGCAGGGCTGCAGTAACTGCAAGGTTTGCATTTCATCCTTTGTCTCATCCCTAGGAGCCACCAGCTGTGTCAGGGCAGATATGACACAGGCAGAAGCAGGTGTCCCTGTCCTTTACACTGCTTTCCCAGATTAGACAGACTCTTGTGCTTCCCATCCCATTTTCTATGACTACTCTGAAGCCTCCAATAGGTGAGATATTCTCTTTGATAGAGGCCCTGGCCCTCTTAATTTTTTGTTTCAAAGGACACTAGAAGTTTTTTGGTTTTTTTTTTAAGATGGACTATTTCTAACCAGCAGAAAATACTAAACATGAATAGCCAGCCATCAACAAAAAGACCAGAAAGGGCCACTGCTTTCAAAAGAAAAAAATCTGCTTGACAGTAGGAGTTACAGACTACTGAACAGTCAAGCATTACCTGGAGAAGTCACTGTTGATGTCACCGAGAATCTTCATGAGGTCAGGGTGAACAGATGCAAGTGATACACTGGGTGTTTTCCTCATGTGAATGGTACTTTTCTCTGCCAAGTTCATGTGATTGAAATAGATAAACTTAAATTGAGGTTCCTTCTCGGCCCTAGGAAGATTTAAAAAGAAGAAAAAAAGTGATTTGTGAATACCAACATGCTCTATAAGCACAGGCTTCCCAGAGACTGGGGAGTGACCCAGTGCAAAGCTAACTTACACAGCCTGGACTTATCTTCACACTGAAGAGACTTGTGGGATTGAAATTCATTTTAACACAGTTTAAAAAAAACCAAAAGACAACCAAGCTTGCAGAACCAGCCAGTGTTTCCCTTTCCGCCACTCAGGCTGCCAGTAAACACACACAGGGGAGTCTGAAGGCCTTGCCCCACTTCAGAATAGTAATTAATTTGCATTTTTCTAATGAGCTGTTTTTTCCTGGCCCCATTTTTTTCCTGCTGCTCTCCCTTATGCCAGTCAAAGCTGCTTTGAATGGATCTTGAGTCTTTAATTTGAGCAATAAGTCATCTTCTATTAATGTCTTTGTTACTTGTTACAACCAAGAGAACAAACTCTTTCTTGATCCAGGCAATTAGATTTTCCCCCACATCATTTGTGTGGGCCAAGCAAGAGACTATTTTCAAACTCCTCCCTTGGCAGTCTTCCTCCATTTCCTTTTTTATGAAGTTAATATTAAAAACCTAGAGCTGTAATTTTTTGTAGAAGTCACAACACATTCAGACTGACCAAAAACTGGCTGCAGCAACTGGTACTTGAGGCGATGCATTATTTAGAAGCAGAAGATACTGTGATGACACCGCTCACCTTAGCAAACAACCAGATACCCCTGCTCTCTGTCACCCACATGCATTAGTGTCAAGGAACTGTATCATGTTTTCAGGACACCATGGCATTAAACTTTTAAAGAGTTAAAGCTGCCAAAGCCAGTCCCAGATGACATTTAAAGACCCCAAGTTTAATGATTTAGTAGATTGGCACAATTTCAAGCACATCCTATTCTATCCTGTGCGATTTTGCTGATCTGGGATGGTACCACTGACCGAGTTCACTCACACATCTATCTTTGGTTGAATTCCTTTTATGTTGCCATATGGAACAGTGCTCTTGCTTCCCCAACTAATAAATCTATCAAAAAAATAAATGCAATTTTATTGCAAGTTAGCTCTAGTTCTAAGTGAAGGATATTTTCTAAAGCATTAGCATCCTTTTTCTTTTGACTGTTTTTAGCCCCTTAAGTAGTTACCTTAGTCTTGCAAAATAGAAAAATAAAAGACCCTTTCCCCTCACCTACTATACATGGCAACACTTCAAGAAGCAGTAATTCTGGAAAAGTCCTCAACGATAAAGCTTCCACGGCAACCAAATAACTTAGTCACTAAAATTCCCATTTCAGCCAGACAATAAACATTTGTTCCTAAATTAGTAACATCTATTGTTACTTCAGGGAGACCCAGATATGCAATAACATGCATTTATAAACACTTAAGATGCAGAAGAGTAGACAAGCATTGCTTTAAGTACACCATTAATGCTTTCAAAATTTGGGCTCACTATTTAAGCAGTTCATTTAACCTAACTTTTCACCAACTAATGAGGAAAAGAAGTGTGATACAAACCCTGATATTCTCTTGTTGATGTTGTATTGTTCACATATGTCTGATGCCAACACTGTAAGCTGAGGCCCAACAATGCTGTCCAGTTTTCTGCAAAACTCCAGTGTGGGTGGAATTGAAGCTGACAGGCAGAGAAAAGGCAGAGGTGAGATTCTCTTCCCACAGCTGAAGGTACAGTTTCTGTAGCTGTTTTCTTTAAACATCAGCAAGAGTCCAAGGACAAATTTCTCCCACAATTAAAACCTCAGGGGTGATTTTGAATATGGCTAACTGAAGCAGTATTTAGTCATTTTATTGTGTAAAATGAGTTACTTGTACCACTAGAACAAAGATAAAAGACTGATAAAAGCACTCATGAAAAAGAGACTCAAATAACAATATGAGTATTTTTCAAGAGTAAAACAAGCTGCATGTCAAAGTATTTTACATATAAAAGTCTTGGCAAATAATTGATGCTAATAGGTACTTACCATCAATCATAAAGCAGACAGCTGCACTCATTGCCTGGAACAAAACAAAAGCAAAAAAGCCATTTACAACAGATTACTTGCACTAACTCAAATAAATGACAATACTTCAGAGAGGTCATATATGGGTGAGAAGAGATTTAAAAATCTTTTTTAAAGGTAACACTTCAATAGGATAAGCTTTTTGCAGTCCTGCACAACACAGGTTAGCTATGATTTTAAAATTCAGTTAACTGTTTAAGTTGTAGGGGAAAGACAAAACTTGGTAAAAATGCACTTTATACAAAGATACCTGCAAGAATGTCCCATTTAAGGTAAGAACAAAATATTTTTTGTTTTATTGATTAATCCCATATAAAGCAAGGCGTGAAATCAGTTAAAGCAACTGAAGGCTGGTATTTTGTTTGAATAAAACAAAATAATTGTTTGTTTTGTACAGGGTACAGGAGAGGGGAGAAGAGAGTTCAGGCTTTAAAGCTTGTTGCTGGAAATGCCAGTTTTCTGTCTCTTATAGTGCACCTTTCTACACAATTCCTAAGTACTTCACATCATTGTCACCTTCACTGCATGGAGATTCCTAATTCTGAGGAGTAATTGCAGAGGAAGCTGTAATACCTTATAAACAATTAAGTGAAGCTCTTCGTAAGTGTCATCAGTGTTAACAAATATTTTGGGGAAACGGCATTTTGTTTCTGGATCATTAAGATTTAAAGGTCCAGTAAGAAACCTAGAAAATAATTCAACAGGTCAGATGTGATGAATACTTGTATTTCAGTTTCTTGACTTTAACAAAGGTTCTCCAAACTTGCCATTAGGAATTCTCATTATTAAGGATGTCCAAACCCATAATTATGCAAAATAATGTTGCCCACTTGCTTAAGTACAGAATTCCTCACTGACATGCAGAGTACACAGGAAGAACAAATAGATAAATCCTAGATTAAACTACACCTTTGTCTGGAGTGTTTGACTGAAAAGAAATGACTGGAACAATTCCCAAGTTTGTCATACAGTGCATTAAGAACAATGGGAAGAAAAATAAATCTGCACTAATGTTAATGAAGCATTTTCTCTTTTTTCCAAGGGTCAAGTTTTACATTTGCAGCAACGATTGTGCGACCCTCTGGCATGAACTGTGTGTGGAATATGTACTCAAAACACACACACTCCTTCCAAATGCTTTGCCCTGGGGGGAAGAAGGAGTAGATGGTGACAGTAAAACAAGACCTACCTTCCATAGTGTTGGAGATTTCCTGGCATTTCAGCACGTATTGGAGAATCTCTTCCCGCTAACTGAGGGGAAAAAGCACATACAGGAAAAACAGCTTAGAAACAGAGAAGAGAGATTTCTCTTTGGTATTTTAGCCTTTAGTACCAGATAAACAGGAACAAAAGACTAAAAACACCCAAAACCCCCAGCCCAGCTACCTCAGGCTCCATGTGCCTTGGAAACAGAGATGTCGTGAGATATTTGTACAAAATTCTCATGTCATCTTGCTCCAGTCCACTCCTAGAACATTGTGGGGAAAAAGAAGCAAATGATGTTTGTGCTGCAGTTCAGATCACACATTTTCCTCTAACTAGCTCAGACCAATGCCTTTCTTACTGAATGGCAGCCTGACTCATGTTTTCTCATTTTCATCCAACTCTGTCACTAATTTAAAAGCTTCTCTATTATGGCACTTACTGAAAGGATTAGAAATTGAAGAAACACAAAAGAATTACTGAAGTACCTACCAGATAAGCTGGTCATTGTAGAGAAATGCAGTGTACTTGACTATATTTAGGCTTTCTTCCATTCTGTTAATAAATGACTGAATTTTCAAGTAAGTCATTTTATCCAGTGGAAAGAAGCTGATTCCACAAAACACATCCAGCAGATCACAAGACTGTAAGTGCAGTGTCTGCAAGTACTGAGAGAACAACGACAGTTGGCTTTTAGAATTCAGAAAACTGCCAAGGTGTAGATTTAAAGAACAAATTTAAGTCTAATCTCCAACAATCCAGACTAAAAATCAAAGAAAAAAAGTCCTTTCAGTGCTACTTGTCTGACACATTCGTTCATGCGGGGACAGACTTTTTATAAAGGTTTGTAGTGACGAGGGTTTTGGACTGAAGGAAGCTCAATTTAGTTTAGACATGAGAAAGTTTTTTATAATGAGGATGCTCGCACACTGGCACAGCTTGCCCAGAGAGGTGGTGACTGCCCCATCCCTGGAAACATTCACAGCCAGGTTGGACAGAGCTCTGAGTAATCTGATCTAGTTGAAGATGTCTGCTCATAGCAGGGAGCTGGCCTAGATGACCTTTAAGGGTACTTTCCAACCCAAACCACTCTGTGATTCCATGTGTGAGTGCATGAATGTGATTCCAGGCATCACTTTGCTTTTTTAATCATTATGAAAACAGCTTTAAGTTCAAGATCTTTTGAGAGTATAAGCAAGCAAAGCCTATCTTACTGATATTTAATTTCAGATGCAGTTGTAGAAATAGGAACAGATGCTTTCAATGTGTAATGGAACAAATAATTTCCATTATTGATTTTCTTGATAGACTGTAACATTTAGCAAGAGATTTCAAATGCTCTGACAAGTGGTCTGTGGAAGATGCTTTATCCAATGGCTCCCTCTACAGTCACTTCACATTACTGAATGCCCACAAGAAATACAGACCAACAGGGCGACAGATCTCTGGCACAGCTTGTGAGTCTCTCTGTTTTAGCAATAAAAATTTATTACTTTCTTTTTTGCAAAGGTCTACTTTTAATTTAGTCTGGACAGCAGCACACACAGGTTCATCATGGCACTCCCTTGTGCCAGTGGTGTTTATTCTGGAGTCTACCACAAGTCTTACAAAAAACAAGCAAGACCCTCCCCAAGTCCACAAGAAAAGCCTGTACTTTTGTTTACACTGTCACATTGTGCCATTCTAAAAATCTGTTAAAAGAACAAAATTTTAAACACCATTTCATAGTGTCTACACTCCATCATTATCAGAGATCTCAATACCACAAAAGCACAAACTGCTGACAGCAGTCCTGGTTCCTTGCTTGCAAACAAGAAAAATGGGGGCAGACACTTTTCAAGTGTGATGAAACTTATCCTGTAGGAACTCAAAATTCTGCCAGATGAGACTACTCAGTCAGTTACTTTACATGAAAAATAGGTTTTGCCTTTCATCCTTTCACTAAAACATCAGCTATGAAATGACAGTCTGAAGAGTACTTATCATGCATGCAATATTTCCTGAAGCCTTCTTAGGATTGCTACTAATTCTACAGAGGGGGTGGAGTAGGGGGGACAACTTAAAAAATTCATCTATTCACTATTTCACAGCACTAAAGGACTTTAAGCATGCAGGTTGCGGAATCTCCACCCCTGGATGTTTTCAGGTCTCAACCACCCAAAGCACTGGGCAGGAGAGTTTAAATTCAGTGTTACCCTGCTTTGAGTAGGAGGCTGAACTGGATGACCTCCCCAGATTCTTTCTAACCTCAATGAATCTTCAACAGTCACTCAAATAGGTCTGTACAAACTGTTATCACAGTAACCAATTAAAACATTAAAGCAGAACTTTGAAAGAAGGAACACAATTCCATCAGAAAAAAGATCCAACAGTTAAGTTGTTCCATCAAGTCATAACCACACTCATGGTTCAACTCCACTTAAAGAAGCCACTCTGTCAGAAAAAGCAGGAAGTATTTGACAAAAATGAGTAACCACATACTTTGTGTTGACTCTACATCTTTCCCACTGCCTGTGTTTTATAGTCACATTGCTGCCACTTTTTCTTTTTTTTTTGTGTTTTATTTCCAGTGCAGAATCACAGTATGTGCCTGAAAAATGAGGTCTTACCCGATGGAAGAATTTCTCTAGTCTCTCCTTTAGCACTTTCACACCCCCATCTTCCATGGCTCTCAGGAATGTGCCATTGAAAAGCTAACAGTTTAAAGAGAAAAAAATCAGTTAATTGAATAATCATTTACAGAAATTTCTTGTAACTTGGTTATGAATATGGATTACAACACAACTCCCATTCCTTAACATACTCCAAACCAATCCAAATGTATCCCTTCTTTACTGAAAAAACATTTAGATTTGCAGAGTCCAGGTATAAATGGCAGCAGAGGCAAGAATTTACATGTTACTGAAGTATCTCATGCTCTTGTCTTGTAAAGCCTTGAGCCCCAGTGTTAACCCTACCTTGTACATGCTGTAGCACTGCTGGAGGACTGAGCTATAAACCTTGTCCTGCAGGAAAGAGAGCACACATCAGTAGGAGCAGAGGCAGAATTACAAGTATTTTGGCTGAGCTACAGATAACATGTGTTTTCAAAGAGCCAGCAAAGACACAAATCAGAGAAATCATGTTCTGAAAAGTTAAATGGCATTGTCAGTCAGCATCTAGAAATGTCTCTGTACTTATAAAGTATGATTTCAATAAAGGGAGTCCCTTCCCCCATCACATTTAGTACCAAAAACACCTTCAGTACTCATGCCAAGGATTCCAGTTACAAACAGTGCCCTTCCCCGAGGCCAGTGGTCAGTGAAAATTATCCTCTTTCTGATGGTTCTCTCTTCATCCAAATCAAAGGCTAAAGAATGTGGGACACTACAGCAGGTTTTATGGGGCTGACATCTTAACCCAGATCAAAAAGAGATAATTTTATCTGGCAAAATAGAGTCCCTAGGACTCCAATCCTTTTCTTAGGACACAGAGAGGAACAAAAGTAATGCACACTGTAATGAACAGGGGCAGGATAACCAACCAGCTTTTTAATTATTATCCCACCCTGCCAAATACCCTTCCTATATACAATTGAACAGACATAATGATTCTGCAGCTTGGAGAAGAAATCCCATCATAGTTATGAGCTTTTTTGGTTTCTCAGATTATTAGTAACTATTACTAGCAGTCTTAAGAAAGTAATGACATGTATACTGGCACCTAATAAAAATACATAGATTTAAGAACTTAATTAAACAAACACATCCTAAGAAATATTCACCTACTCCAAGCTAAATGTCTCACAGCTGTATATTTCACCAGTGTTTACTGAATGATCTTGAACTGTTCTCTGGATAATTCTCTATCTTGTGCTCTTCTTTAAACTTTACTGAAAAGTACTTTGCTCTTTTTCCATTTATGAAGATAGGTATAGATACATATAAAATCAATTTGACAGTAGTTCAAGAAGAATTAAACTAAGATGTTTCTGGATGGAAGTACTCTCAAAAATACAACATAACTCATTAAACAAAAAAGGAAAGTTCATTATTACCAGCAATTCTTCTTCCTGATATTCATAGACTGGCTTTCCATCTTTGTGTTTTTCTATGATGGGATTCCGTACAACCTAGGAAGTGGAACAGGCTGGTATTAGACAATGCAGAATGCATTGAGAACATTGCAGGATGGTGATTTAGGAATGTGCATATCACGTGCATAAGTACCATGACCATCCAGAAGTTTTCTTCAGGTTCATGGAAAAACTGTCTATTCTTTTGCGTATGTAGGGATTTTGCAGGTTTTGTTGGGCTAAAGGTCCTGGAAAGAAAACACATAAGTAGATATGGATATTTATACACACAAAAAGAAGACATACAACTGAGATATTTAAAATACAGTGCTTGTGCCAAAACAATCACCCATGCAATCAGACTTCCTACCTTGTGAACTGCACTATAGCTTCACACAGCCCCACATTTCTAATTTTCTCATTCTTTTCTACTTCATTTGGATGATAGAAGAGAATCTTCTTTTCTTCCTAAAATTTGAAAAAAGAACCCAAGCAAATGCATTTTAACAAAATCAAAGAATATTGAGTTCATGGTTTGCTTGTTTTTTAATCCCTTAATAACCTAGGCAGAATTTTATTTTGTACCAAAATGGGCTTCTGTAATAATGGATAAAAGGTATATTAAGCACACTTAAGCAGTCAGTCATCCCATGATATGTCCAAGGACTTTGTACATTGAAGGCTATTGATATCACAGGCCCCAGTTACTTCTGGGCCTGTTCAAAGCAAGGCGAGCTTCAAAGCCAGCTCAAAGCATGACAAGCTTCAAAGGCAGCTCAGATTGCTCCAGGCCTTGTCCAGTCATCTGTTCAATACCTCCGGAGATGAGAATCCCACAACTTTCCAGCCCTGCTCTGATGTTAGATCACTCCACCTTGAAGAATTTTTTTTTCTATCTCATCAGAATTTCCCTCCATCCATCCTGATTATTTCACTTTAAGAACCAAACTCCATCATCTACTGCCATCCTTCAGGCAGAGACTGCCCTCTGCCCCCTTTCCACATTGTCTCTCCTCCAGGCTGCACAAATGCAGTCATCAAAGGCTCCTCTGGTATGCCACAGACTGCACCCCCTGACTGACTCAGGGGCTCTCCACTAGGCTATTTCAGTTTGCCAGTATTTTTCCTACTCTGGCAATCCCTGGAAGAGCACAGCACCCACTGTGCTGGCCAGAGGGGAAGCATTGGCTTGGCCGGACCTGCTGAGCCACTCTCCCTCCCTCCCACAGCCACAAGCGCTCACTGCTGATTCACGTAGGACCTGTTGTTCACAGACTCCCTGGTCCTGTTTTGCAGAGCTGCTCCCAACCAGTCCACCCGACCTGCCACGGTGAGCCAGAATTATTCCACCCCACACACGGGGCTTTGCTGAGCTCCAAGGTTCCTGCCGGCCCAGTCCCCAGCTCGCTGGGGGTCCCTCGGAACCGCACCTCATCCTCCAGCAGAACAAACAGCTTCCCCCGGGCCGGAGTCACCGGGAGCGTGCTGAGGGCACGCTCAGCCTCCTCAGCCTGTCACTGCTCTGGATGTAAGTACCTGCTCTGCTCAGAAACTATTAAAGCTGAGCATGAACCACACAACACGCTGTTACCTAAAGTTAGAGACTAGAGCTTCTTGACTCTCCTTACTAAGGGACACAATGGCGAATAAACACCAGCAGTAACTTGACTGTAACTAAGTTAAACAGTAACCTTTCTACCGTATTGTATCTATGTCGAGAAAGATTTTTAGACAAAGTTAAAGTATCAACAAAACAGTTGCTGACTGTCCAGCTCCCCATCTACAACATACGCCCGGCTGTTGACAACACCTCTGTTACTGTTTCTTTTCGGTGTGAAGCAGTGACAGATCCCAACGGGGGCGGCAGTCGTCCCCGTCCCCGCGGGTACC
>NW_005054319.1:4009810-4046966 GCF_000277835.1 Geospiza fortis | reverse complement strand
CCCCTCTGGCTCGTTCGGAGCTGCCCGGCAGCTGCAAAAAGTAGAAGCGCTTTATTTTTAGAGGTTGAATCTGAGATTTGAAAGATGAAATCAAGCTTGAGTAAATTGAAGGAATTAGCATGGAGCATCACTTAGTTCAGGTAATCCTTTTGCCATAAATAGATATATTATGTCTATTCTGATTATTTTTCCATTTTCTGTCTGGCACATTTGAGATAGTGGAATTTAACTAATAAAATAAGCTTTTCTATTACTTTTCAATTCCCTTTATAATAAAATTCAGTGTGCACTAAATTAGAAGTAAAATGGCTACATGTATAGTTTTCTTCTCCACAGAAGTGTGAAGTTTAGGAATCTGAATAAAATAAGGTTACATAATTGCTTAAATAAACACCTGGGTAAGGTATAAGAGATAAAATTGAGTATCTTATTCCACCGAGTCATTTAGAAGAATGTACTAGTAAACTCTCTGAAATTGTGCCAAATTAAATCTGACACAAGGCAGTATTTCTTGAGTTTGTAATTTTTTTCCCTTCTGTTATTGTTTCAGTTCCTATCATCACTCTTAGTTTATATTTACTTTCATTGTCTTCCTCAGCCTCAGCAGCTGGTGAGAGAATCCAACCCAGTGCAGTGGGAGCACTGTGTGGAATAGAGATGCTCTAAGACTGCAGCAATTTAATATTTAATGTGTGCACTCAAAAAGTGAATGGTGTAAGGCAGAGAGGGATGACCACTGTTTCCCCCAGGGCTGCTGGAATCAGCTCCATCCCATCCCTTCTGCCTTGTGCCATGGCAGCAAATCCCACTGGAGTCAGCTGCATCCCTTCCCTCCTGCCTTGTGCCATGGCTCAGCTTGCAGTTTGGATGTGTGAGTTCCTGGGTATGAGTTCAGGCTCCTTTCCCTGGGTGCAGAGATCACCACCACCTTGGCTGTCACCTTTCCTGCCTGCAAACTGCCCAAGAGTGAGCAGCTCCTCCTTGACAGGCAGGAGTGACAGGACAGGCTGAGGCACACCACAGACAGAGCATTTCCAGACAGTCCACCTCAGAAGAGCTGTAGGAAATGTTTCCAAAGCTGCAGAGAGAGTCTGCATTAGCTTTTTGTGGTGTTTTCAGAGAGGTCACAGCAGAGGGTGACTCCTTCCCCTTGCCAGCAGGCAGGATGAAGGAAGACCCTGCTGTGCTGAGCTCCCCAGCATTTCCCTGAGCAGGATCTGAGGAAGGATCAGGCCAAATGTGTCAGGATGAGATATCCACATTCAGTAAATCTCATTTCCTCCCCTACAGCTCTGAGTTATAATTCAGCAGTGTGTGCAGAACGGCTCTTTCATTGAGGTCTGTCCATTTGAAGGGTGCAACACACTTGAGACAATTTCTGGGAACATCCAATCAGGATTGAATATATCAAAAAAAAAGGGGCCAAATTCCCCTCCTTGCTTCTGCTTTTCTGCAGGCAGTGGTAAGGGGTTGATCAGAGGTGATAATTTGCTTATACTACTGAGCAAAACAAGGAAATTCTTAAAATTGGTAGTATTGATTATCAATTTAAATAATTTCGTACCAAAGAAACTAGAAAACAGCGGTGACTGTAGATTTTTGCTTGTGTTGGTTGAAATGTTTAGCTGTGTGTTTGTTCAGGACTTAGCAAGATGGACACCTTGGGCTGTGACTAGGGGTGCCTGTTTACTGCTGCAATACAAACACTGCTGCAGGGAGATACTGTGGGGGTACGTGGAGCTGGGCATTGGGTACTCACTGTAAAGGGGGATTGCTGAGGAGGGTGTTTGCATGTCCAGCTTTTCCTAGGAAGGGAATTGATGTATGTGTAGTGATTGCTAACATAATTCTGCTCAGTGCAACCTCATCTGTAACTTGACATTGCTTTTGGTGGAAGTATGTGTGAGAATCTACAATGAGCAAGTAATAACAAATTCAATTAAATTATTACATTTCTAATGTGCACATTAACAGGGCATGAAGAAACTTCGATTGTGGTTCCAATTTCATCCCATCTTCTTAATTGTATGTGCAGTAACACCACACCTTGACATTTGCAAAGTGGCATCAGATCACCCCGAGTTTGAAATGTGATTCCCAGCCCATGATTATGTAAAATTAAACTGCTGCATAAGTACATTGGGAATTTGCAGGACAACCCCTGCATCAAGGGACAAACAATTAACAGCTTTATGAGTGCTCCCAATTTGTTTTTAAGAGTACATAGAAGTAAGAAATAGTACTGTGTAGACATATGTTTTGGTTTGTTGAGCCTATTTCTGGATACTATTTTGAGCACTTCCATCAGCTGTGTAGTAGGAGACTTCACAAAAAGGTGTACTATAAATCACTCTGGGTGTTAGAGCTGACAGCTTTAAATAAATACAGCTGACAGCTCAAATAGCTGCTCCATTGACAGTATGTGGTCTAAATGTGTTAACAAATGCGTGGACTCAGCAGTTTGGGATTAGTTTAGCAAATAAATTACCAAATAATGCTGTGATCCAGCAAAAAGCTCAATGCCTGTGTATGCCTGGTCTGCAGGCTTTGTTAACACTGCAACAGGCCTGTGGCACTGTGTGTGAAAACACAACAGTGCAGCTGGAGCTGGGCTCCTGCTGAGACAGCCCTCACATCCCCCAGGCTTCTTCTGAGTGATGTCAGGGAATGTGAGCAGCACTGGGGGTGTCCTGGTGAGTAATGGTTTAATAATGGATGCATTTGCTTTGCAGGACCAGAGATTTCGTAAAGGAAGGCAGTAACTTCACACTAGCCTGGGTTATGATTAAGAATACAAAGTTACTGAGTAGCAATTATTGAAAAACTGCTCTCATGCAAAACTTGAGATATTGAAATGTTTTTGTTGGTTTAATGTTACTAGCTTGCATCTGAAGAAAAGCTAGGAAGAGAAGATGAGGAAGGGGCTAGGCAGTTAAAAGAATTTCAGCTCTGAAGATGGATTGTATTAATAAGTTAATTATTTCCATTCTGAGCACTGCAAAAAATGAGAATTACATTAAGAATGATGTCACAGTTTGACACATTTAAGGCATGGCATTTTTCTGCTTAGAGGTTGACTAAAGCTACTGGGTTTTTTTATATCTTCATTTTAACTGTTCACAAATACAGTACACTGGCACAAGGTGTTAGGGGGTACATAATGTGAACATGTAATAGCACGCTTGAGATCTGTATTTTAAGGGAATCATAAGTATTCTAGTGCTTTCTAAAAATGTATTTTATAGTAGTTGTGTCTAATAAATAATCGTATGCAATGTAAAAGTGGCAATTCTGAAAACCAGCTGCAACTTCTATTGCAATCTGTAAGCATGACTGCCAGTGATGGCTGATTTCTGACTGCTGCTTTCATTTCAAATTGTGGTGAATGCAGAATGATTATTATTTCCATCCTATTCATTAAATATATTCTTACAGTGAGCACCCATATCCATGTGTTTAATGGGGGTTAAAAATGGTCAGTATGTTTAGTTTTTCCTTCCTTGTCAGTCAATAAAATCCTGCCCAGGAGCTTTCTCAATTACAGGGGCCTGTCTGAAGCAGTGGGAATTCTACACACCATGTCTCTAGAGCTTTACTGGTGGTGTTTTGTTTTAGGCTAGGGAGCAGACAAGTATCTTTGTCAGTGAATAAATTCAGTTTGAGTTATTACTATCACATGTTTTATAGAGCATTCAAAAGTATGATTTAATGTTTCAAGGATCCCGGGGAAGTGATGTTTTAATTTTAAAACAAGTCAACAAGTTTTCCATTACTTGAATCTGCTGGGGTGGGTGCTGTACTGCTGGGTTTTTAAGGTACTTTTTTTCTTGATGGGAGGCATGGAAAGATTCTTTAACTGCAATACTTTGGATGTTTGAGAGATCTCAGAATATCTTGAGTAGGGCAAGTGTATTTTTCTGTTTGGTGACCTGCTCCAGCATCCTGTTGCATCTCAGTGGAGAATAACAGAATTTGAACTTTGCCTCTGGGTTTCTTTGTCAAGGTCCACAGTGCAAAGGCTGAGACATTGAAAGGAGCAGAGTGCAACAGCACCTGGAAAATTCTTTATTTTACAGGCATTTGCCTGCCTGATGTAACACGATTAGTCAAGGTCAGGACACTTAATTGTCAGTGAAATGGAGAGCAGTTTGTTTGTTACTTACATGTGAACTACTCCAAGACCCTTCTGTCATCAGAGTGGTTTCATTGCCAAGGACACACTTTATTTCTTGTGACTGTCCTGTGACATCCATCTTGTGTTCTGAGAATGGCCATGCTCAGTTCGTGGGTCAGACCCTTGGCTTGTGTAAATCTGAAGAGTCTGTTTAAGTCACTGATACTCTAGAGATTTATATTCTAGAGCATATTTCATAATGTTAAAAAGTAGTATCAAAATCCAGTGTTCATTTTTTATCAGTTTGTATTATTTTTGGAAAATTGTGATGATCATATTAAATGTACTGAGTCTACCAGCTTACAAACAACTTGTATGTCAAATTAATGTATCGGAGCTCCTAGTCTTCGATAAGATCTCAGTGTTCTGAGAACTTAAGCTTAATCCAGAAGGGCTATTGTAAACAGAACTCCCAATAATTTCAAAAGATGTTCCATATATGAAGATCTGATAAGTTTAAGATCTTGGAGGGATTAACAGTTTTGGTTTAAGAATTCTCATGTTTCCATATAAGACTCAAAAAAATAGACACAGGCTACAGTATATGATTAATTTTTATTGGATATTTTTAAGGGAAGTGTCTGCTAAAGTAGAGGTTAAAACATGGTAAATAGTCCACACAATGAAAAAATCAGTAATCAGTGTTTCATTATGTTGCTAAGGCAGTGAAAAAATAACAGACACTGTCAAGATAAATAAGGGACTCCTGATTTTCAAGATTTGGGAGTGTCTCCTGCAGATTCATCCCAATTCTATCTGGTTTGGTCCTTTTGAACCTCTAAGCCTGCACCATTTCCTGGAATTCTGTGAAAGATAAGAGAATATTTACATGAAAGAATTATTAACATGAAAGGATTAGGAATAAAGGATTAGTGGTTTATCAAGAGATTTAGAATAGGGATGAACATTAAAAAAGTTGTCTAACTGATGACAATGACCAGGGAAGAAATGTGTGGATGAGAGGCACTGCCTAAATATCCTCTTCTAAACAACACTTGGAAAGGCAGTGTGTTTTGCTGATTTACAGGGCATAATTAAATCTTCAGGGGAGTTTTGGCCTTCTCTCTGCATAATACTGATCTTAGGCAAAAATAACGGAATGCCTTACATGGAATTTAAGTAAGAAGTAGTTAAGAGCTCAAGTAAAAAAAATGAAACGCAAGTCCATGTGTTATATTAATTGTTTGTAATGCTTCAGACATTGAGAATTGTTGATTTAGAGCACAGTCTAAAGCTAAAAACACTGTGCAGTTCCATGTGGTATGATCCTGGGGTGTTGAGTTATGCAATAAGATACTGTTATTTCAAAGATCTTTTAAATGTTTGGCTTCCATGAATTAGAGTATCTGATCAGTCCCATCCCTGAGTGACTGTATTAATATACAGATTGCTTCATAAATCATGTGTGTTTATTCTGGCATAGTTCCTAAGGAACTGGATTTAATTCCTTCCAAAGAAAGAAACAGGGGAGTTCTGTCCTGCTGGTGCAGTGAGCTGGGGAATCTGCACGCTGGCACATTCCCTGCATGCTATTCCCTAAGCCCCTTTCATGCTCGTCTGGGCAGCTCACTGCTCTCATGGGGCAAGCTGCCATTAGCTGCAGGCCTTTTGTGTGTGTGCTTTGTCTCCAAACAGGGCACAGAAATATGGAGTTAGGAGATCAGGAGGTTTCTGCACCGTGCAGCCATTAAATCACACCAGTGTTTCCACATGGTGAGTGCAGTATGCTGCTTCCTTAAAGAGCTGCCCCTTCCTATCTGGATCTTAACCTGCCACTGGAATTAAAGAACAACCATCCCTGCACAGATCCTGTTCTGGGATCTCTTACTGGGGTTGTGACACTTGATCATTCTGTTATCCTTATATGCAGAGCAAATGCAGAGCTACATGCTGCATCTTGAGAATGATTTCAGTGCCCAGTGGCATTTCTGTGGGGCAGGAGCTGCTGGAAACGAGCTGATGTATGAGCTGTTTGTTCTCCTGTGTACAGCTGGTTCTTTTGTCCTTGATTTTACATTTGTGCATTCCAAGTGATGCCAGTGCTGCCTTACATTAGAGTAAGTGGGAGGAGAAATAAGGGCCAGTTCCTTTCAGAGCAACTTGAAATATGGAAGTGAGTGGCAACAGGAAACTTCCTTAAGGTTTTTTTACTTGCTCATGCAAAAGGAGTTGCAGAGATGAACCTGTAGGATCAGGGTCCATTTCCACCCTTAAACAGGTTGCTACTCAAGGGTTTCAGTAAAATCACAGAGGGTACATTATTGTACCATCCATATAAAAGATAATCCCACATCACTCCAACCATCCTGAGGTGCCTCATTCTGTACTTAAAGCAGTCAATACCTTCAGCCCCGATTTTACCATCCCCATCATGATCTGCAGCTGCCAAGAAGGTCTTGGTTTCTGAGGCAGTTAACACTCTGGCTCCACACTCAAACCTCTGAAGGAAATACCTTGGGAGGAAACAACTTGGATTTAGATTTTCACACCATAGTATTTTTATGGTTGTTGTACAATCAAATAGATAATTATCTCTAAAAAATTTACCACAATAGCCAAGTACTGCTTTGTTTGGCAAACTAAATCTTATTTTTATGTATTTCTGCTTTATAAGCACAACCCTGATTGAATTGATTCTATCCACTATGAAAATCCAGCCTCAGTGTGCTCTTTTGTTCTATACTGAGCATAAAAGGCAGGTGTTACTAATTTGCTTTTCTTTGTAAAAATTATCTATTTAAATTTATTTTTCACAATCTGCTGAAGGTTTTATCAACATTTAGCATAAGTTGTGCTCACATTTACTGAAAGTTCTGGAATGGAAAAAGTGCTTATTTTTTTAATATCCTCCAAGTAGTTAACAAAATCCTTACTTGAGCTCATCTTCCTCAATAAAGCCACTTTGATCATTGTCGAGAATCCGGAAGATCTCCTTGAGTTGGCTGCTACTCTTTTTAGACATCCCACTGATCTGAAAGAATTTTTTGGGACTAAAGGAATCTGGAGCTGAAAATAAATTAATAAAGAAATTAACCCCAGACCACTGCATTCAGTGTTCCTAAATGGTCTGAGGATGATACTTTGTTACAATTTAATTGTTCTAAACATGATCAGTAGGTGAAGCCTGTCAAAGAATGAATGAATTTGCAATACTGCCCCATACCCTACTAAACATCCAACAAAATCATGTGAGGATAAGCTCCAAATTGACAATATAAACCAGTTATGAACAAACATACTGTGACAGCTGAGTAAAGAGATTACAGAAATCTGTTTAAAGTATGCGCTTGTTCAGTATTCCTTTGGGACTGAGTAAAACTTGCCCCAGGTTACACAAAAGAAGAGATTTTGAGATTTTTAATTGTTTTCTCACCTTGGCAGTCCCGCAGAGCAGCAGCGATGTCAGAAGGGCTTAGAAGGTCTGTAAGGCTCATTTTAAACCTGTGCAAAATAGAATATTGCAAACAGAGTTTTGAAATACAAATGCATCTTACAACAAATTGGGTTTTTCTGTGTTTTGAAGATTACTATAAGGTCAACAAGAGTAGATGAATCACATTGATCAAAGTGACATTTCTGGTATTCCTTAACAAATTACAAGTTTTTGTACATTACTTCCTTAAAAAGAGCAGTTCAGAAATAATGATCATTAATGAGATGGATTACATTAACCATGTTGTGAGTTGATGATCAATATTTTATCATTTATCTGCAACCTGTATAAATACAGCACATATTTAAACTCTATATAACCATTCACCTAATAAATAGTCTTACTGGAATGCAGGGAATCTGGCAACACAAGTAACAATACATGCAGTTGGAAAACAAAAGGTAAGAAAGTTTACTTCTATTATCTCCCCCAACAGCTCTGAAGAATAAAAAGAAAACTGATACTTATCTATGTAAAGCCCATCCATGTGTATTCCAGCAATTAAAATAAAAACCTTAGAACAATGGTTGTTGTACTTACTAATGGTGCTGCTCTGCACAGTAATTTTATTTAATTAATCTCAAGTCAGATGCTCACCTTTAGAGTTTTCTCAGCTAGGTAAGGGAAAAATAGCTGAGGAGATACCAGGCAAAATAGTAATGGTGGCTCTGGCTTGCCACTCTGTCTTATAAAGGATTCAAAAGGTGACAATAACCACTGCTTAGGTTACACTTCCATGGATCAAATGTTTGAATTGAGACTTGGCTCAAATTTCTTCCTTAACTAATTAAACTTTTCTTTCTATTTATATCCTAAGATAATATGGACAAAAAGAACAGTTTTTAAAAAATAAATCCACTAGTGCTTTACTAAGTACAACTCTGCCATCAAAGCAGCCTTTCAGCTCCAAGTATGTTCACAGGTAACCTCTGCACCTGAGAGTCACTCTTTGGAAGATGACTCCAGCAGTCAAATCCTTGTGAAAAGAAATGAATTTGTTTGTTCCCTGGCTCTGTTGATCCTTTGGAATGTATGAAGGAGGTTGGAGATGACAGATCAGAGGTGCCAATGTGTCATTCTGACAAAGATAACTTGTCACTAGGGTAGAGAAAAGCATTTCTAATTTGGATGATCTTTCTGCAGTAAGCTTCATTTTGTATTTCCTGACCATTTTCTGAATTACAGAAACCAGTGTCTTCAGTGAGAGAAAACTATGAGCTAGGTAAAGCTGAATAAACTGATCTTGTCATCAGTATTCCTTGGAAGATTATGTATAGTCAGTTGGCCTACTTAATAATCCATGTTGAATATTTTGAATATCTCAATATTTTCTATATCTCAGGGTTTCTGCCTGAGATTTACATGAAATCAATAATAGGCTTACTAGTTGTAGCAAGTTCTATAGGTTGTAGAAATCAGATTTTGTTAATGTGGAAATAGTTGTATATACATTTTATAACACACTCACACAATCTATTTAATTAATAACAAAATTTTAATTGTAGGTATAAATAAATGAGAGTTTATTATATATTTCAGGAGTATTACTTTTGGAACAAAAAGCCTTAAGAAAATTCATAACAGCAGATGGGAAGTTTTCCTTCTCAGACAAAAATCTGTTTCCATCTTTAAGGGGGTTTATATGGGCAAAATTCTAGGATGGAGATCAATAAAACTCACATGTATTTTGGTTAATATTTATTGTGTAGTAGTCAATTGTGGTATCTGAACTGATGTTCTCTTACTCCATGAACATTGTTTCATTTTTAAAGAAATGGAAATAGCATGGTATGCCAAGAGGTAATATTTTTATAGTAGCAACAGTTACTAATTACACTGTGGAGCAGAGTTATAAATATATCTAAGCCTTGATGTAAATTAATGGACTACAGTTGGTTTACCCTCCTTGGTTCATGACAGTGAGAAAAGTGTAAATCATAGCAAACGTTCCATAGCACTGTTTGAATTGGGATAGAGAAATGCAAGGTATAAGTAACAAAAAAAGCAGACATAATTTAATGATACTTTTAACTTTCTTGCTACCTATTTTGTATATGAAGGAACATGGCATAAATCACAAATATTCAGACTTACCTCTGGTCCCAAATGCAGCTGGCCAGGAACAACCAGGCACTTGTTCTTTTGCTTCCCGTAGGAAAATTTGTTATAGTGACCTGGAAGAACACTTTAGTGGTAAACCTAAGAACCCTGGGCTGTTGTAAATTAGCATTTTGTGATTAAAACAAATTAAACAGTGCTGGTTTGTACAAGCTGAAGCTCTGATCGCAGATCTTTTGGTATCCTTTGCATTTATCTTCTTCATTCAGTGCTATATATTCATTTTGCTTTCTGCCCGAGATTTCCATGGCATTATGATCTGTCAGGCAGTGCCTGTGGGGATGAAGTTCATTCTGTGCTTTCTCCAGAGCTATCCTGAAATAACTTTCATTCTCTTAGGTACCTTTTTACACTCTGTTGTATTCTCTCCTTTATGATCATCTCAAGTTAATATGAGTTTGAGCAGAAGGGTTCTTTTTTTACTGACAAGATATTTCTAGGGAAAAAGGTTTTTTTCAGCCCTCTATGACAGTGCCATAGGTGTTCCTTTACAGGAAACTTCCTTTGTTTCTGCTGGCTCCTACACAGTACTCATGAAATTGCTCTCTTTGTCTAAGAGTTTGACTTGCCATGCAATACTAATTATTGACAGTTAAGGAAAACAAGGGAATTGAAATGGAGGAAAATGACAAGATCAAGGTGAGCATATAATGCTCAAGCTCAAAATAGATCTGCAACTAATTTGGGCATTGTTTAAAAATATAAGCACCAAATGTTCAAAGAATGACATCTGGTTACCTCATGCACTCTGGCATAGCAGAGTGCTGAGCTGGTTTATGTGTGTTCAATAGTTGTAGAATAGCCAGAATTAGTACTATATTAAAATATGATCTCAAATAAAAGTGAGATAATTGCTATGATTGCTTTTGAAGAGATCTTTTAATGTTTGCAATTCAATGCTGGCAACAAAAGTGATGCTAATCCTGGCTGAAAGATGGTCTACAAAAGCCTAAAAGAGCTGAATTTCAGAATCAAGTTGATGTCATTGTACATTGATACAGGTGGGAATCTAGGGTTACTGGGTTTTATTTATTTATTAATGACACTTCATCTGAAGTACAGGTTTCCCTCCACTACAATTAGAATGCAATAATCAGGGGTTAGTATATTAAGGGATAATTTAATGAGATAATTGATTTTACATCTAAATTATTTGCCTGTTTTACTTCTTTCTTGGTTATGTGTTTACTTAGGTGGTTGTAATTGTGCATTCAAAAACTAGAGATCTATGAAAGAAGTTTTTTTTTTAAAAGATGCTATGCAAACAATGTAACACTATAATGAAAATCCTTAATAAAACAACCAGAACAACAGCTGCTAAGTAATGAGCAGTTAACAATAGCTCAAAATCTGACACAGAATCTTAGTATTGCACAGTTTCCAGGGATGTTTAGCACTCATTCCAATGAAATTCAAGAAAAAAAAAATCAATTTTCTTTTGGTTGTTTTGGGGATATTTTTTTACTCTACAAGAGATGTCTAAAAGTTCTATTGGGTTGATCATCTGAATATTTATGTACTTGCATACCTAGTGTTGTTTTCACCTGAGGTGTCTTTATTGAATAATATTAAAGCCTCTTTTTTTTCAGACTTCCAAAATCAAACTTGAAGGTGTTACTCTGAGAGATAGAGAATATTCATATTGATAAGTTCCTGCTAAGATTCTAGGTTCTTTAGGAATCTAAACATATGAAACAATTGTCTTCAAATCAAGTGCTATTTACTTCTCTAAGTATCAGAGGAAAGCTGTGTTTTGGTAAAGCATTGACAGGTTGTGGACTGGTCTTGTACCCTTTGTGTTCTGGTTTGCATAAAGTACAGAGTTAATTAGCAGTGGCAATCAACCAAAGCTGTGGCAGATGCAGAAGAAACATCAGCAGTTGTCTCAGGTGAGATCAGAGGAGAGGTGTTAACCTGAGACCAGCTACAAGAGTGTAAAGAGATGCTGCAGCAGCTATTCTCAAACCCACACAACTCCATCTTTCAGCCCTGCTTGTGTCAGGGCCAATGGTATCATGATCCTGGATAACAGATTCTGCCTTTGTAATGAGTTTGGAAGTAACTAAAATAGATACTCAGTAACCTCTGTGGTTGATAGTAGTGTTGATGTCTCAGTGGTGACAGCAGAGAATCTTAGTGTGTTCACAGCCATCATCATTGAAAAGGACCTTGACAACAAAATGAATTAAATCCTGCCACTTGAAGTTATCTATTAGGGCAAATGCTTTAGTCCTAGTGAAATAAAGAAATCATTACAGCATTTAATTTGAATTGTTCCTTGGCCATAATATTTTGCCATTCTTAACAGAGAAGTCTGAGGACTTGCTGTAGTATTTGACTTTTTTGCTACAATGAAGGAGGAAAGCCAGGCCCCAGTGACAAAGCTTTCTTTCCCTGCAGCAGGTAGAGGACTTTACCCAGAGCACTGAGCAGAGATCTGGACTAGAGAACCCAAGATACAAGATAGATTCTGCAGCACAGTGGGTCTGGAGCTAAAGGAAAACAGGTACTTCTCTCACGTTAGGGGAAATCCCATGTGAACTTTCCTCAGTTCAAATTATGTTCTTATCAGTCTGTGGGAGTGAATTTGATTTCTGTTTGAAAATGACAGCAGACTAGACTAACATAGCTGAGTAATAGTGTCACTAATTCATAGAGTCTGGTCTGATAAACATATTTTTTCACTTAAAAAGCTGTCCTGGAAGATCTCTGACAGCATTTGATTTGTGTTTGTCTTTAAAAGCACTTGGAAGTTCTTTTGAGACACAGTAATGCAATTTTCTGTCTCTGACCCTAAATGTAATTGTCTAACATGCTTCTGTCTGCTGTCAGCATTATAGACAGTGTCAGATGGAGCCATCTTTTAAAATCTACATTGTTCAGGGTTTCTTTCTATTTTAGTAATAACTGTGCCTTAATGTTGGAGGCTGTGAAATAATCTGGATGCTGCTATTGTGCCATGTAAAAGATAAGTACAGTTCTACTCTACTGTTACCAAAGGCTCTTTGCACATGGCTGCATTTCACTGTGCCCCACAGTGTAAGGAACCATGGTAAAATAAACCAAATTGCACTGAGGTTCTTCCAGCCTCTTCTGTATTCACTGCCTGTTCTCATTGATTTCAGTGGGATTTCAGCCATTAATTTCAGCAGTAGTAGGATATGTAACCCTTAGTGAGGTTTGAAGTAAAATTACCCTGTAATTTGAGTTAACTTTATTGGAAGTAATCATCAAAAGTTGCTTGTTTAGCAGAAATGGGCTAAAGAAAGGAGGTTCAGACAAACTGTTAAAACACATGCACCAAACATGTGACAAAATTCCATTGACAAGAGGCAATCCCATATTTAAGACCTCCAAATGTCGGATTCCAGCAGTGTTGTTCACTCTATGGGAGCTGTTTGGGACTCTGTGTTTGTGGTCAGGCAGCATTATTTCCAGCTGAGGCACAATTTGAAGAGCTTTCTTAAATCCCATGGTAAGTAGTAACAAAAATTTCACAGTAACTGACAGCCCACATGAGGAAGAGAGGAAAAGAAACTGAGTGAGTATATTCTTGTGCAAAGAAAACAGCATTTTTCTCCTCTGATCTGCTTAGTGGTAATGCTGGAAGAGGGAATGGCCTAAAAACCTCTCTAGTCACAAGCTCCTCTTAACTTCTTGGAGTGATCACTGAAGCTGATACCAGACTTAACTTGTCATGAATTTTTTACTGTTCTTAATGGAATGGTAAGTGGTGAAATTGTCTTAGATTTGTAGGCCTAGCAGGCTAATCAGGGTGGAAGTAAGTGTGGTTAAATAAAGGAGCTGTCTGCTATCTCAGAAGTTATCTGAGCTGTCTGTGCCTTTCTCTCTTATTTAGCCATTAATGTTGGTACAATGCTTGAAAAAGTCTGGGTGACCCATATTGCACAATAGAAACATAAAACATAATACCAGCTGAGAAACAAAGCATTTTCTGACAATAATGAGAGCTTTTAGCCCTGCAGTTAGGCTGCAGTTATTAATTCTTCAAAATTCCCTTTTTTAATTACTCTTCTGAGATGACATTGAAATAATGAATGTCAATTTGCTTGATGGATGATTCTTTTTTCACTCTTATAGAAAATTCTACAATATTAGGACTTGACTAATTCATTAGAGTTAATGGAAATATATTTTTGGCTAATGTATAGAGCATGAACACATTATTGAGTATTCATTAAAGTCTTGTAGACTGCTTTAACTTTGTGTAATATGATGATTTCCCCAACATTGTATTGATATTTCCTTCCTTCTCCATAATGTCTCATCATAAATATGTTGTGCATCATCAGCAGGCAATTTTGAAATTAAGATTTTTGATCTGCAAATATTGAAACATCTTCTTAAATGCCTCCAACAAATACAGTATGAGACACTCATACCAGTTTTTGCAAGAATGTCTTTTCAGGAGCTCCAAATTTTTTTCAAAGAGTATGTAGGAGCAACTGTAATATTGGAAGTATAATGTTTGGGATGGTTAAAGCCATCTAGATTTTTTAAAAGGCTGTTTGGCTGTATGTTTATTTTGGTCACATATCTTAGACAAAACCCTGATACACTGTGGTGTTTCATTAGGTACTATTAGCAATGAGTTCATTTTGTAGCCCATTTTGATTTCTCTGTGTGTTTATACTGTGACAAAATTGTGGTGGAATCATCGCACCCACGCTTTTCAACCAGAACCCTAACCTAGTGCACAAAATGAACTTCAATTAGTGAAAAACTACTCAGAATTTTGCATTCTCCCCATTCCTTATGTCTGTCTTTGTTATTTCAATCTGTCTGTAAAGAAAAAAAGATTAATGTCTTAGCAATTTTTTATGGCACTCTTCATTTTATGATACTTTCCCCACAAACATTGATGCATTTTACAACCCTGTGAGATGTGGGCATTGTGTTATTCTCAGTGCTGAGAAGAAAAGCAGCTGAATGTTGATTATTTAGGCAACATTCCCCCATTTGCTCTTATGGAGCACTGGGGACTGGTGTTTTTGAAGTGCTTTTTGCAGAAGTGGCAGGTGGGACACAGGAGAGTTCTGGAATTCATTTGAGCGCACAGAACTGTTTTAGCTTCTCGGCAGTGGAACAATAGTGCCATCGGGTGGGCATGAAGGTGAGGGATTCCTTGGGGAATTTTTGAATGTATTGCTATTTCAGAAATCTAAATTAATCCTGGATCCAGTTGATCTTAAATTGATGGCTTAATTAGTGCAAGCTTCTGCAATATACTTAGTTTCTGAAACACAATCACTTGCATAAAGAATGACAGAAAAACGTGTGGAATATTAAAATACCTCGATTAAATACCACTGCTACCAGTTACCAGAAACAGGTTTTACACGTGGACATTTTATTAATTCTGGGTTTTTTTACAACATATGCTAGCTATTTATGCAAATATTGAAAATTCAATGGCCCACAGAGATGCTTTCAATTTCTCCTCTTAATATTTATGTTTATATCCTTAATGCCCTAAATTCAGATGTGAAGAGTGGATTCCAGTTCAGTCCATCAGTGGCATAGACCTTCTGCTTAAAACACCTGGCAGCATGGCTTAAGTAGTGCTTGTACCACTTCAGATGTTTTCCAGCAATATGAAACCATTTGCCAACAATTGTTCATGACCTTTCAGGGTACAAAATGTGTAAATAAATGGTAGGTTTGCAATAGGGAAGATTGTTTATGGCACATATGTCTTGGTCTTTACTTGACTGCTGACTAGGATTTGACCAGTGCTTGAAACTCTGTAAAAAAAGAAAAAAGAGTAATAAAATAGGACCTCTGTTTGTAATCACACAGCCCAAAATTTCTCTCCTAATTTTTAAAGTTAAAATGGGAAACTAATGCTACTTCCTCTGATAATCATTCCTTAAAGGCAGCACATTGTGTACTTGTTACAATAGATACTTAAGGCAAAGGAAGTGTTGCATTTAAGTGTCACATTGCATCACAGTTCACTAGCAAAAAGCAGTGAAATTATAGACTGAATTTAGGTTCCATTCCTGAAAGAATCTCCACAGATAGAAAAGGACTGACCACTTTAGCCAGGGGCAGAGTACAGACCTGTTTCTATGTCAGATCCTGTCCATAACACAGCAGATCTGAGCACCTCAGCATCAGATCCATAACATGCACTATGTGGAGCAGGGCAGGTGCCTGAAGCTGCCTTTAGGAAGTCTCAAAGGCAGGTATTGTCATTTTGATAAGGCCAGTCTTACCATCCACTCCAATTTTACCATCTCCATCACTGTCCCCTGCTGCCACGAATGCCTTGGTCTCAGCATCAGTCAAAGCTCTGGCACTGGCTGAGAAATTCTTCAGGAAAAGTCTGGTAAAGGTGAGAGAGCAAATGAGAGAGACATAGTACTGAAAATGTTCAGTGTTTGAGTTGGTAATAGCTGCAAAATTTCAAGCATGATTCAGTTCTTGAGAACTATTTCAATGGTAAAACTTCCTCTAACTTCATTGAGGTGAGGGTAAGGAAGTAAGAGGATGCTGCTTCACAGCCTAAAAAAATCTTGATGACATCTTGGTTTCATTGAATTAAAAAGACAAAATTAAATAATCCTCTGTAGTGGCAGGATTCATCTTCCCTCCCTTGTTATCTTCCTTCTTTTTCCTAAGACGCAGAGTCTCAGCAAGAGTTTCTCTAACCTTACTTTTAACTTCAAAGTCTGATGAATGTGATCTGGAAGGTAGAATTCATGTGACAGAGGAAAGATGAGAGGAAAATGGCCCTTTGAATTCAGTCTGGTAAAAAAATCTTACAATAATAAAAAGCAGCTATAGCAGAACTGCTATTTTTATCTTCACAGTCTGTCAGTTATTGCTACATGAAACAAGTATTTTCAGTGCTGTCAGAGAGTTTCCCCATTGTCATCCAGCCTTGCCTTTGTTATTTGACTTGCAGCTCCTCCAGCACCAGCCCTCACACACGGGTGCACAAACACGATTGTCTCCCATCCAAAGGGGGAGGAGGAAAGGGAATATTTCTGATTTTATCATGCATTTTTAGTGATAAACCACAACCCTGTTGGTAACTTTTTTATTTACTTACTTCAGTTCCTCTTCCTCAATAAAGCCACTCCTGTCCTGGTCAAGAATTCCAAAGACTTTGGCGATTTGGTCTTTGGACTTGGAGTTGAGACCCACTTTGACAAAGAAGGTTTTGTAATCAAATGAATCAGCAGCTGAAATAAACAGATGGAAACAAGGAGAGATGAAGAAAAGTAGTCAAAAATCTGGAACAAAAAAATTAGCTTTTTGATCAAAAAGCAGCAAACTATTCTGCAGTACAGTGAGGGTAATTACAAATACCAAGTAACAGTCTTTGATTTTCCTGAGTTTATATCAGATAAATGGGATTTTTCCATCAGTGATGTCTCATAACTGGGAAGGTAATGAAATAATAATTGTGGTCTTCAGCATGCACAAACATACCCTTGTAAATAGATACTTCATTGAAAGACATATTTGTAGAACTTGGTGATAAATATTGGGCTTGTATTGAAATCAGCAGTAGTTTTATTATTATTCTCTGAAAAAACAGGATTTCTGACTCAGGATTCAGCCTTTGGGTTTTTTCATCCTTAAAACTGCTGCAGTGCACAAATGATGGTGGGTACCCGTAGCTTGGTTGGCCAAGATTAAAACTTGCATCTGTTCCATTATCTTGAGTCCTTTTTTTGGTTTTAGTAAGAGAGATTTTTCTGTTTCTATTGGGATTGGGACTTTGGGGTAGCAAGGAATTTGATAGATAAACTGCACAGCCAGATTTAGAACATAAATATTACCTTGACAGCTATGTAGACCAGCAGCAATTTCAGCTTCTGTCAGGATACTGGAAAGAGCCATGCCAAAAATACTGCAAAATGAAAAATACTGGGTAGAGTTGGGTAAAGTTGCCACTGCTCTGGCTCTCTGAGCTGTGGAGGTGGCCTTGAGGTGAGCCCAGGTCCCAGGGCAGAGCAGGTGAGCTGCCCTGCCAGAGCCAGCTGCTCCATCCTTAGTTCAGACACACATTGTGCATCTGAGTCACTGGTATTTCCAGTTAAATCTTCAGGTGTGCAAGCTGAGGACAAAGCCAAATGTATTTATAGAACTTCCTGGCATTTGGGCATCTTTTGTTATTTCCATGCATTTTTTGTGTGAATTATTGTGATGTCTTCTTAAGTTCCAGAGGAAAGATTGAACTCACCTGGCCACTTAGTTTTCCTCAAGCCAAGAAAAGAAAATATTATCAGGTAAAAGATCAGCAGAGTCCTCTTGACTTAATTCTTTTTCAAATGACATAGGGAAGGACTTATATAGACCTTAGTTAAGTCCTCTTGACCTTTTACAGAAGTCCTAGAGGCACGTGATGGCTTGGACATCCCGGGGGATAAGTTACTGTGGCTGACAGGACCTGCTAGCTAATCAGATTGATATTTATATCCCAAAGGAATGTGCATGGTGCTTTAGACAATATGAAAGGTTTAGTGCCATACTAAGTAAATCCTCTCAGCTTGCACATATTTTAGTGAAATGAATTTTTGAATGTATAAATGAAAAAAATACATATAGTTTTAATTGTTTAATGATAGCTAGGAATGGACATCTTAGAAGTAGACTTTGACTTTTAAGGGCCCAATCCTGATATGAATTATCCATGAAACACTACTCCTGCAGTTGCCCTAGTAGTCTTCAAAACATACTAATACTGATACATTTGTAATGGATATTTCTGATATACAAGTACAAGCTCAAAGACAAAACTTCAGCCCAAGTTACTTTTAATAAGTTGTTATATAAGCTTTGGTAGCTATAAAAGTCTCATCTTGACAGCATTTGCTCAGCAGTAATTAATTGCATGGTGCACATTTTAAAATCATCCTAGTAACTGTGTCCATTTACAAAATGAAGGTTGGCAGTTGCTCAGCAGGACACAGGAGAGTGGATCAGTTATGGCCAGGAGGGAAACAGAGCAGTGAAATCAGTGATATTTGCTTCTTCCTTGCTGCACTCAAAAGACAAACTTCTGTAAGGTCTCAAACAGCAGCCCAGCTCAAACTGCAGCTTTTCTTTTATTGGATATTAATAGAAACCCCCAGTCAGTTATCTAATGAAATTTATTGGAACTTAATGGACTTGAGAATAGTTGAAATTGGCCAGTGGTGTAAAAAGCCATTGGGAGAACATTTCACACTGACACACACATAAACATGGCTGGAGTGTTGCTTAGGTTTAAGTAACATTTGAGTGATGAGAACATTTAAAACAAAGCCTATCCTCTAATCATTATAATATATAAAGCTGCTGTCTTTGAAAAATTAGGTACATGAAAATAAATGCAAAACCTCATCTATCTCAGTTCCCCTTGATTTCTTCCAGAGAGGAATTTTTAAGAGAAACACTGACTATGTTAATTCTAAACCCATGCCATGTGGTAAATTGCAAATTGTGAAAACTAAATTTTCTGGATGATATAAGACCAACTGGACAAGTTACTTTTAAAGACATTTTATCCTGAACAGGTGGAAATATAAATTAAATTATTCCATCTTTCCATTGGGAATCTAGCTCTGCCTATGGGTTGGGTACCTAAGAAATAATCAAGAGCATGGCCTGGGATCAGAGAAAATCTGATAATCGTATGGGAATTAGTGATCATTCAAGTAAACGTTTTGAGGAGCCCACACTGAGATTACAAAGCATTTATAGCAGAGAGTTTTGCAGTATCTCTGTGGCAAACCAGCGCTTGCCCGAAGGTGGCACCAAAGACAGGCAAGTCCAGCTGTGACAGCTCTGCAGAACTCCGGGTGAGGGAAAACCGAGGACCAGGATGACAGCAGGATAACAGGAGGGTGTTCATCAGAGGGGGAGAGAGGAAGGAACAGGTGTTTAAAAGAAAAAAAATCTCGCCTAGCAAATCACTTGGAAGAACAGGAATATAAACAGATTAGACTGAAAAATCTGAGATAATTCCTGAGGACTTTGCTTTCATGATGATTTAGAAGAACAGGTTACTTCATCTGCCTAACAAAATCAGAGTTTACTGTATTTATTTTTATGTTGGCTAAATGTTACAGTCCATTATGGACATCATTAAAAATATAAAATAAATTTGTTCTGGAAGCCTGGGAGTTAAAGCAGGAAGTCAATGTCTAGAAAATACAGCTGATCAATATGTCATTGTGATGGAACTGATGTGATTCCATTTGGGTCAAATATTTGCATATTCTACTTGGACAGAAGTTCCCCTTTGAATTTAGGGTCAATAATTTGTAACTGCAGAGAAAGGCATTGTCCAAGGGTATCTTATTTTTCTATTGTAAATGGAGTGGTGATCTCTTTTTCTCTACTGAAGCTTGATATATAAAACTGATTTTCTTGTTTACACGAGTGTAGGACATGCTGACAAATGAATCAAAAGTTCTGGAGTAGCCATATCTCAGCTGCTGATGTGCTATATAGATCTTTGCTGCAGAAAGTGTACCAGAAAGGCCAGACCAATATAATGGTATCTTTCTGTGCTTATGATTAAAACTAATGGGGAAATAAGGTTTTATAAAATGTTAATGTTTAACACTTTAGGTCATGCTCCCCCGTATCCTCTTATTAAAATGTTTTGTAATATGTGAAAAATTGAGCATGGAAATGTTAGGTACGTGTCTGTTCAGGGATTTAATCAAGATGTGTCTATTTCAGTAACTCATTCCAGGAAATTAATCCAGCCTTGGCCCCCTCTGCCCACACTGTTTGTGTGAAGAGTTCCAGGCACCTCTGATGATGCTGCATCAAAGATTTTCCACATGGGCTGGCTGCTAACTCAAAGAAGAAACTGTACCAGTCTATGTGTGCAATGAATGTTCTGACATCCCCTTGCCCTTTCTGTGCTCTCTACTTGTTAGAAGATGACTGAGATTTCAAGCAGTTGGAGAGCTGAAATTGAATCTCAAGTTTACAAATGGCTTTTGGATTGGGATTTCCAAAGGAACATGAAGTTAGGGGGCAGCCAGCTTCCACTAAACACCAGGAGGTTTTGTCTCACGCGTGGTTCTGCTCCTCTTTCAGGGCAACTCAAAATTTTGGTTTAAGGGAGATGGTGAATTCAGTGGCTGGAGCACTAGGGTGGGTTTGGGATTGTGACCCTGGCCCTCTGTATCCTTTTTCCAGGAGCTCATGTAGGACTGTAGATTTCTTTGTGTTTTGTTCCTGCTTAAAGGGATCATAGTACATCTTTATTTCATAAGAAGTATAGGGAGGATTAGAGATTAAACTCCTCCCACAGGGTGAGCAAGGGACTGAAGTGTCAGAGAACTCACAGTCCTAGTGTTCAGATGTAGCACTCACAATTTGGGTTGCTCTTTAATTGTCTTAAGGGAAGGTAAAACACACAAACCATGCCTCCTTCATGCTGGGAACTATGAAGCAGTTTTATACTGAGTATTATAGTGAGTAGGATGGTCTTACTCTGAACCTGAGAGCAGGTGATCAATGTGAAAATACCAGGGGCTATTGGATTCTTTCTGATTTGATGTAGCATAAACAATTTCTAACAGAATTTTAGTTTTTAACTGTATAGTCAGCAGTGTTTTATTTGTTCGATTCATTCATAGCAGCTTGATGCAGAGGATTTAATCCTTACTTATCAGATTGCCCAGGGAGGTTATAGAACCTCTATCCCTGACAATACTCAAACTCATCTTAGTCCTTCCATCCCTCCCTTCTGAGGGAGTGATTGGACCACCAGAGACCTCCAGAGGACCTTTCTATCAGGAATTACTCACTGGTTCTGTACCTTAATTATGGTAACATTGTGATACCAACCATGTGCCTCTTTGGTACTTCAGTTGATATTCACTGAATTAGACATCCTGCAATTGAAGTTTTTCTCTAGCATGATTGCATTGTCAAATTCAGAGAACACTCCATGATGTTCCATAAAAAACTGAAAGCTGCCACTGACTTAAGTTAATTAAAATGAACCTTGCCAGAAAACGTCACATTTTTTGAATTTGTTTCCTTTAGTTGAAAAATGCTCTTTTCTAATTTGGTTAAAATGTGGATCCTAAAGCCAACAGAAACCTTAATAGAGAGTAGGTGGTATTTTTGCTGAAGCCTATGGGCTTTTTTTTTAATTGAGGACTTCTTGGATTTTTATTATAATTCCTTTAAATGAAATGGCTGGATGATTTTAATGAGATTTAAAACACATCTTCTTTCCACTATTTAAGAAGAACAGATTTTCTTATAAGCATAGGTGAAGTTGCAGCACACAAAAGTATTTCCTGATTCTTGAAAGTGTTTCATTCCCCTGTGGCAGCACAAGGCAGTGATGTGCAGTTGTTCAGCATCTCTGAAATACAGGATGGGCCACTGTGCAGTCTTGCATTTCTTGCATTCCACACGAGAGTCTCAGAGGTGCAAGGAATGCAGTGTCAGGTCTGTCACTTCTGGTACTGTGTGTGCCATCTGCTCGTGAGCCAGTGAAGGATAGTTTAGTGATCAGCAGTGTGAAGAGCCAATGTATATATTACATCTGGGTATTGCTGCACATCTAGGTTGCCCTAGGTTTTTTCTTCAACAGGGAAATAATTAAGGTAAAAGGAGCCAGTCTCATCATTATGCAAAATATTTCAGTGCTGCAATTAAGAGCAGCTTTAATTTAAGCCCAGATTTAACATCAAAGGCAGTGGGGATAGAATTAGGATTTATATTCATTATAATTCTGCCAAGGCTTCAGTGAGTCTGATTGCTAGAATTCCTCTTTTGCATTAGGCATCTTAAATCGGTCGACCGGCTCTCTTACATGCCTGGGAATGAGGGAGCTGTGCTTGCCTCACATAATCATCTTGCAATTCATGAAAATGCCAACACTGGCTGTTACATAAAAGTTCCAAAGGCTTTGTTTCTGCTCTTCTTCAAAACAGCTGCCAAATCATAATTATCATTCCGTTTTAGTGAAGAGTAATAAAAGTACAGTCTGCTTGTGAGCTGGAGACACAGCATGGGACATGGGGAAGGAAACAGCTAAATCAGGGTGGGGAAATTTCTGACACACTCAGCCAGAGATGCACAACATCTACTCAGCCTGCTGATATCTGCATTTAGCCATGAATATTATTTACTTTGTCCATTAATGAAGACAATGCTATAATCAACTCTAAATCCTCTAAGACACTTCTCAAAGGGAAGATGAGTTCTTAGTTTTCAGACTGAAGAAAACTGCTGATATTATGGAACATATAGAAAATAATTCATATCATAAATGAAAGACTTGAGTAATGGCCATTATTTAACAATGTAAGAGCTTTAAGGTAATCCAACAGCAAGATTGGCTGTAGTTTCATCTGTAGAAAACACAGAAATTCACAGATGAGGCAAATATTATTGTTTTGTACATGTTAAGAGACAATAAGCAACAGGCTCATGATTCATGGAAAAACCTCCAGGCCTGTGGCCCAGGTTGTCAGGGAACCATGACTTGTGGCAGTGTCAGAGTAGGATTAGACCCTTCTCCTCTATCTCACAGCTGCCTTAGATTTCATGAAAGATAAATCTTCTTAAGGGAGACACACATTTTAGGCCATAAACACGTTCTGGCGATACGATTACGCTGTGGTCTGCTACTTTATTTTGGAAAATTACCCATGAACTTATTCTGTGCTTTGAGCTAGGTGTGAACTCCTCTGAAATGTCTTAATTTTTTTCTCATATTCTCAGGGTTGGGACTTAATATGAATTATTCTTAGCTATCTTTTCAGCATTGCTTTTCCTCAAGTATCAGAGAATTAATCAGAGCTAAACCTCAATTAAATCAGTACAATTAAGCCTGAGAAGATATGATATGGTTTAAGAGCATCAAAACTGTGTCTGGTGAGTCAGCATGCTCAAGTATGAGGATGAAGAACCTAAACAAAATTTTTAAAAGCAGCTTTTTCTCCCAAGGGTCTTTTTGTTTAGCTGATTTTTTAATTGTCTTCTCCCCTCTCCCAGCCACAATTTCAACATTATCAGTGGTGGAAAATCACAAAGTGCCTTCTTCTTTACAATGGAAATGTAACAATGCCATGTGACCAAAACATTGCAAGGTTTCTCAGCAATCAGGTGTGTGAACTTCATGTGTGGGGAACTGTTAATGCCTGAAACAATATAAAAATGTACAAACACATGCTGAGTGCGAAGTGCTTGCTGGACGAGGTAATTGGCAGAGTCAGTCCAAGGCTGCCTTTGGTCTAATGCTGTTTATGCCTTCACCAGAGACTGGAATTCTGTCAAGGAAGAAAGTGAAAAAAGCAGGGAATGAAACTCGTTGAAAGTAGTTTTTTGACATCTTTAAAATGATAGATAAAAATGACTAAAACTCCTAGGCATGGAGGGCTCCCAAAGTTATTATAACACTGCACAAACTACTGCTAAACTGAGATAGATTCTGGGGGCGTAACAGATTTTTCACTCCTTAAAAAGAGTAAGTGCAGAGAGGAGGAGTGTGTCTGTAAATTTGTATTTGTGGGAAATCCTGACTTAAAGGTAAACTATCTTTACCCCATTACAAACTCTGATAATAGCCAAGGAAGAAGAGCCTGTAGCTCTCAGTGAGAGGAGTTTTTTTGTTTTGTTATTCAAAATAAAAAATATCTGTAGTGAAGTAATTGATAACCTCCCAGAATGGGAGGTTCAATGGTTAAGGGCCAAGATCTGCAAAATACAATGCCCTATTTGGGGCTCATGAACAGAAGCTGCTAAAGCTGCTGCTAAAGCAAATTCCTCCAAGAGTGGATCTCTCTCTCCTCCCAAATCTGGCTAAGATTAGCACGTGTGTCTGTTGGAGTTATTGCCACCTGTCCTAGTTCAGCTGAGACAGCCCTGTTTTCAGTGACTTCATCTCTAATACATGATGCATAATGTCCTATTTTTCTGTGCTGCAGTTTCTAAAAGAAATATCCTGACTAGTTCACATCATCCCTGGGAGGTTTTCTTCAGGAATTTGATTGAGTTTCTCAAAGGACTGCCCAGTGAAATGTGCACTTATCAGACAATTTTCCAGTACAGAATCCTGTGCTGCACTGCTGCAGTTGCAACATTGAGAAACAATGCCAGTCATATTTTACATTAGTGAATTAAGCACCCAAAAAGAGAAATGGCCAGAAGTGCAGAACATCCACTGCTGAAATAGAAATTCTGAGACATTCAGGTGTTCTGAATCTTTTAAGAATCTGACACATTGAGTCTATGGATCAGAAATGCTGCAGGATTAACCCCAAAGCTATCATTGATTGGAAGACCAGACTCTACACTGGGCCTAAATATTCTATTTCTGCAACAGAGATCAAATGGGAATAAAGCTATGAAAATAAAAGAGTATTTGCTCATACAAAAATTGTGTCAGAAAGTATCAGGCCAAAGTACTTGTGGTATTCTTCGTGCCCCAGTTTAAATGCAGCCAGAAATGTGTGCATTTTAAACCACAAAGTTTATCAATTTTCCAGTCTTACCTTCTACTCCAATTTTGCCATCACCGTCAGTGTCTCCTGCAGCCAGAAAAGCCTTGGTCTCTGCCGAGGTGAGGGCTCTGGCGTTTGAGGAGAAATTCTTCAGGAACAGCCTGAAATATAACAGGGGGCTGTGCTTGAGTTTTGTTCTCTGAAATGTCCCATAAGGTAATGTCTGCTCTTATTATCTGAGGGAATCCACACAGATTCAAGGAAAGACAAGGATTTGTGTTTTATTTTTAAAATAACATTGAGAGTTTCTTCAAGGCCCCTGGCAAGTTCTAAGGTTTTTTGTTGTTTAAAGAAATAGAGCAGCTGAACAGTACTTACTGCAGCTCTTCTTCTTCAATGAAACCACTCTTGTCCTGATCAAGGATTCCAAAAACTTTCTTTATCTGATCAGGAGTTTTGCTGGATAAACCAACCATGGAGAAGAAAGACTTGTAGTTGAAGGAATCATCAGCTGGAAGAAACAGAAGTTGTTAAATATTCTCCTTTGAAGTTGCTACTACTGTGTGTATTCCTTGTGAATATGTATGTCTTTTTTTAAGCATCAGCCTGCTCTCTTTCTCTTGTTCCCTAGTGTCGCAAAAGAGCAGATACAGTGGATAATAATTTCCCTTTTTAATCACTCTATGCCTGTGGTCATGTTTCCTTTCACCCAGTTTGAAGTTTTCTGCTACAATGCACATTCTGCTATATTAGGATTTATGCAATGTGTCACATGCAATTAATAATAAATATTGAGAAGGTGCTGCTGTGACTTACAAACAACTCCTGTAATTCTTCATTAATTTTCACAGAGTCCTTACTTAGGTGAAGAATTTGATAGAAGAGTAAATAATTCACAGACAAACCAGATCTTTGAGTATTTGGAAAGTTGGCTTGATCTTACTGAGCAGCTCTTAAGAGAAGTGAGACTGATAATTGCTTCACAAATGACACTCTCATTCTGCTAGCTGAGGCTTTTTCTGAAATTTTGAAGGACAAGGCCAACTTTAAGTCTTTAACAGGTTTAGACACTGACAGCTTAGTGTTAAGCCATCCCTAACTGAAATGGTGGTCATTTAATTGCTGTTCACCACTTGTGAGACCTTTTGGATGTAAGGAACTATACGGTAATGTAGCTTAGAAAGAGATCTCACAGGGAAGGAATCTGAGGGGAAAATGATAGGCATGTCATCTTAAGACATAAAAATGATATGCATCTTCTGTCTGCAGAGCGACCATTCCTTACCCTGGCAGCTGGAGAGAGCAGATTCAATATCTTTAGCAGAGAGGATGTCAGTGATGGCCATTGTTGAACTGTAAAATAAATTAAATGTGAGCTACTTAGTCATTAAAATGACTTCTCTCCTACTTTCATGGCTCTATTTGAAGTTCTGCAATGACAGTGTGTGATAGGGGAGACATTATTCATCTGATGGCAAGTGGAGCACGCTGTAGCAGATGTCTGGAGCAGGTGCTTCCACTGAAAGCTGGGAATGAGGGAGGAATTCTGCACGCGGGAGCGTGGGGCTTCGGGAGGATCTGCTGCCTCTGCTGCGCCGGGACAGCGCATCCAGGGTGTCCAGCACCACACAACTTCATGACTTCTGTGTGGGTTTTCCTGGAGGTGGATTATTACTCAGTAAAACCCAGAGTGTATTTACAGCATACATAAGAGATAGGGCTGGTATGTCCCATAGAACTGTATCTGGAGTAAGTGTAATTGGAGTGTGAAAAATCTAGTGTTATTATCAATAGATGTAGTGACCTTCACAAAAATTAAAATATTAGTGTAGAATTAGTAATAGTAATTTTACTCATGTAAATTTGGAGGTTAAGTCCCTCTACTGTTTAGTTGCAATGATAAATGTGTCTTGCTGGGCTACTGCATCACTAAAATTCTACATTTCATGAGAGCTTTGTAAAAAAGTTTTTGTCAGTATTTCTGAGGTCCTTTTCTTTTTGCATTCCATATAAGTTATAATAAACCATATTTTTGCCCAGATTTTGGCATTTCAGTAGATTGTTTTCTTTAGAACAGAAGTATCATGACTTAATATTCATTCTTAGTAGAGTGGAGGAGGTGTTTTCTTCTGACACAGCAGCATTTCATTTGAGAAAATACTCTGTCCCATTCAGCCACCAACAGCTGCAATAGTTTGCCAGTGCAATGTGTATCACTTAACAAAAGGCTAAAATGCCTGAATTTCTAATAAATTTTTAGTGCATTGTGCAGTTACAGTTTGGTAAACTGCACACACCAGTGGAGACAGGTTACAGTTTAAAACTTGCAATGTTACTTTTAATTCATGTTAGTGAAAGAAGGGGACTAAGGCATAGAAAAGTTATTCTTCAAAGCCAAAAGAGAATAGAAATATATTTTCATTAATCCCAGCAGCATCATTCCTCCTGTCTAAGCATGGACTGAGAAGGAATCAACTAGTGGTACCCATTTATATTCTGTGCACTGGTTTGAGATCCAAACACAGGTTTAAACTTTCTCTAAAATATGAAATGGCTACCCCTGTACCTGTTAGTTTGCAGCACAAGAAATTGTCAATCATTTTAATTCCTTTCTGAATATCTCTGAGACGGTTAAGAAAGTGATGGCATCCATTCCCACTGATGGCAATGGATCCTTCCCCAGCTTAGGCAGCTGGGTTGCTTTTCTTTTACTACTGAATTATTTTGTCCCCGTGGGTTCTTGTGCAAAATACTTCCCCCTCTCAGCATTAGGCAATATAACTTTGAGCTCATCTGCTCACCTAATTCTCGCTGCCGACAAGATTAAAAAGGGGAAGAGTTGAAGGAAAACCTAAAAATCTCAGCATTTTTGACAAGGGACATCGTTTCTGTCTTGTTCCATCCTATGATCCAAATGCTGATTCTATTCTATGTTAGCTTGTAAAGATACAACATCCTGGAAGCTGAGATAAGAATAGATACTTTAATTTTGCTTTTGTGTTTCTTTGAAAGAAGAAGATCTAATCAGCTTACCTTTGTGGTCTTCTTGACTGGGTAAGGAAGCAGTCGGGTTGGGAGGAAGGTACTTGCAGTGTGTCTCCAGCACAGCTGAGCATGCATATATATACTTTAAGTTGTATACCATATACAGATTTTAGATTTCAGCGTCACGAAGGGGGAATGGTGTCAAATGAACTTGCCTAACTAATCATCTTGCACTATTTTTATCTCAAGAGAATACATATGATATTTGCAAATGAAACGAGATAAGTGGCCAGATAGGCAAAAAGAACAGAGTCATGTCAAATTTCCTCTGATTTAAGCAGAAAACACCAGCTTCTTCATGTGATGTAGGGCAAGACAAAAGCCCCCACTATCTGATATGCTTGATCTGAAGAGTCAGATGAAATGAAGCACAATAACTTCTGAAGAAGTGTCTTTAATGACTGTTTAAAAGCAATAACTTGTTATCTTACCTGTAGACGCTCTGTGTGATAGTTTCATTGCTGGAGCACTAAACAAAAAGAAAAAAATTATAAGTATCCTTTTAACTGTTCAGGTATTGTTTGCATAGCAAACCAATCAGGGGAAATAATAGCCATGTTATCTCCAGAATATCTGGTCTGTTGTCATTTGGAAAAAAAAAAACCACCACACAGTGAATTTGTTGCTATAGGAGGTAAAATAATATTATGTCAATCCATCAGAACAGTTGGTTGGGGGAGGGTATTTCATCTGCTCTGTTTCCAGAGAAAATCTTAGAATTCTGCAAGATTCTGACAACCTGTTTAGTTGCGTATGTATGAAGCAAAGGGGTTGTGATCTGCCCAGCTGTCTCTGAGACAAAAGTCTGTGAGCTCTACATGAAAGATCTTTGCTTTCAGAATAGAGAGGAAAATTTCAATAGCAACATCATCACTATAACAGTATCTGAAGAGTGTCTTTTCAGTTTTCAGCCTGTCTAGAATCCTTTTCAGAGAAGTGATTATTTTCTAGAATTGTTTGGCCAGTGCTGTTTCCCAGTGTTCCTCTGTGCTAGTTACTTTTTTCATGGATATTATCTGATCATCTCAGTTTTCTTCCACAAATGTTGTAGCCTAGCTGGGTGAGGAGCCTGTCAGCTTGGATCTCACTTGTGCCTTGAGGTAGCAGAACAGTGAAAGACAAGTCATATGGATGACAGCACAAGGTGTCATTATGGCCAGGATTAAGGGATGGCAAGGGATGACAGTGCAATTGGCATCACAGCTTGAGGTGGTGGTGCAGTAAGAGGTGGTGGTGTCTTAATGTCAGAGAGAGAATCAAGGCATCTTTTTTCCAAAGCATTTCCCTCTAAGATGGAAGACAGACCTAACCAGTCACTGAAGCCAGTCACTAATAAATCAGTGTGCCAGACAGAAAAGTGACAAATGGAGGGTACCTACTGGACCTTAGTGCCTCCAGCACTGACAGCAGCTGATCAAATGGCAACAAAAGACCATTGCAAAAGATCCTGTCTGTGGAGGAGGTGCCATTTCATTTGAGGTATATAAACATAAAAAAAAAATACGGCTACAAGCTTTTTTTTCTTATTAAAAATTCTTCAAGTCTGTCCTCCACAGATAATTATTTTGCAGAGAAGATAATTCTTTTGTTGGTTAAGAATGGCTGTGGAAGATTTCAGCTTTCCCTGTTTTCTGAATGGGTTCTTGACCAGCTGGCGCTGAAAAATTTCAAGAAGAATTTGATGGAGAGATATTTAATGCTGGCTCTTCTTGTCACTGGTGACATCTGGTAGAAGGGTACAAATACCACTTTCCCCCTCAAACTCTTCTGAGAAATTACTTTTATTCTAAATGAGAAAAAATTCCTCTCCCTTTTACACACACCACCCTTTCCTCCCCCTCCAATTTGGAAAATTGTTTACATAGTGCCAACAACTGATGTGCAGTACGTAGGGTGTCCAACATAAAAACTGATGGCATGAAATGACCTAATGAAGCTAAGTTAAGAGGAAGGCCAAATTCTGCTGAAACTCTTGGACTGCAGGAATCTGCATGGGAATTTGGTCCCTGGTGTCTATTTCAGAGAATGCATTTGATTTTAGATGCAATGGCTTCTCATTTTGCCCAGAGCTAATTCCACATATGTTAACCCCTCGCCCCCACTCTTCCCTTTAAAAATAGCATTGATTGCTGTTATTTCTCTTAATGCCTGTGGGCTGTTGCCATTAGTTTGAACTTTATGTGAAGCACATAAGGATGCAGTCTTTAAAAGTGTGCTCTGTTTTCTGAGAGGCTTTGACAAGGTAATTTCTTTTGTGCCCTACGATTTTAAGGGTAAAGCATGCAGTCAAATGATTTATGGCTCTGGTCTGTTCAGCAGCATTCAGACTCCAGCAAGTTTTGGAGTCACTTTTGCAGTAAGATTGGAGGCACTAGAGATCCAGAACATGTGCACTGATGAAATGCATGGGGATCATGTAACTATTTACAACCAGCCTCCAACAACCATTTTCTTTTCAAGCCCTACATTAGAGATTGCATAAACATCTGTCTAGTCACTTTTGCTTTCTTAAATCAAATCCTGTTAGGAACTTTGCAGCTGCCATCCAGCTTCACAGGAGAACTGAGGAAGTATGAAAAAGTAAGGAAAAGATATTCCTTTCAGCCTGTCAGGCTGCCACTAAAAGCAGTTTTAAACCCTTGGGCTTGAGCATTTCTCTTTGCTCAAGGCTCTTCCTTCTGGAAGCATGGAGTTGTTTTATTCTTCCCATTTTTAACCTTAATTCTTTTAGCATCTGAAGCTGAAGATACCTTCCCAGGTTGAAAAGCTGTATTTTAGGTCGTCTTAAATTCTGTGATTGTTCTATAACTTATTCTTGTCATTCTTCTGTGAGTGCCAATATGAATTATGTGCAAGAGAACAACAAGAGTTGTGTGCCTGCTTTAATTTAAATAAGTGTGATTTAATGCCTCTTACATGCCTGAGATCATTTTCAGATGGATGAGATGAATGCCTCTGATAGGGGTATCCATGGTCACGAGTCAGGGAACAGGAATCACCTGACAAAATGTGTTTAACCTATTGTTAAATGGTTTGTGAGCAGTGACAGTGGAATATTCATTCTACTTGTAATTTGCTTTGGGAATATATGAGATTAAAGAAGCTGTGTAGATGTAATTTAGTGTAATTATATTAATGCATCATGCTCCAGTCATTTGAGGAATGTAACTCCTGGAGAGATCTGGGAATATCCATGAGTGGTTTTAGGTTTTATTACTTAACCTACTATCGATAGACACCTCATAACTACTCCCCCCCCAGTAAAATACTGAATAAAGAAAAATGCTGGAAGGGTTGTTATGGGGAGGGAGGCTGTATGTGGGAAATACATCAAATAACATCTAGTTTATTCTTGCAAACTTGAATGAATCACAAAATTTAAGTAATGTATTTTTCACCAGCTATCATTCTAATGTCACATGGGTTCAACCTCTGAGGTAGATTTTCAGAGATACTAAAAATTTACAATGCAGCTTTTTAGTTCCTAGTGCCCTGTAAAATGTTAGTGTACAAAACTTTTTCAGTCATATTTTTCCTACATGCAGAAAACATAATTTTTAAGCCAAATAGATTGTTTACATAAATCAGACAATTTCTGGTCCTCCATATCTGAAATGGGAATTTCAATCCTGATTCCAACACTTGAAGGGAATATGGAACAGATGTAAATTCTATATAATTTCTGAAGCTGTAGTTCAAAACTTTTATTCCTGAATTTAACCTTTCCAGTTCACTTCCATTTGTGTTTCTTTCTAAAAGTGTTCATTCAGTGATGCAGAAAGAAAAAGGCCTTTTTTTTAAGAAAAAAATTCTCATAGACTGATTTCTGAGATGGTAGATTTTTGAGTTTGTTAAATCTGATACAATCATTCATAAATAGACAAGATACTTGAACTTCCAGATGACTCCATCCATAGGTTTAAATTACTTGCAGTAAGTGTCAGAAAATCTATAGAATCAATTTTCTTGCCCTAATTCTGAAGCAAAAAGCTTATTATTTTTGAAAGTGTCCAAATAGAAATGTCAATAACAAGGTGTGTGTAGGATTATCATGTTTTTTGAGTGGAAAATAAAATCAATTCTGCCAAGGTAATCTTTAGCTAAGCTGGAAGCAAAGAACATGTTGAAAACAGAACTTCTATTCAATATTTGATCTACCATATTCTGTTCTTGAGCTGTGTTCTTAAAATCCCGTGTGGTAAAATCCCTCCCCACCCTTGTTACAGGAGTTGTAACTTTACTCTGTGTGTTTACACTACGTAGCCTGGTGCAGTCCTGCTCCATGACTGTGGTTTATAAGCACTATAAATAATCTTCAGTTGCAGCAAGCTTTCAAATATAGATGTGTTTGAAATGAACTCAGATGTTTTTCAGCCTGTCTGTATGTTCTTGTATAGTCCTTATCCCAGTGTGTAAACAGCAGGTCCCACTATAAACAGAAACAGCTCCTTGGCTTGTGTAATTGCAGGAGCACCAAGCAAGAACTGGGTCATTATCTGTGCTTTGCTGATCTGGTATCCATACTGCTGAATAAAGCAGGGCCTTTGATTCTTTTGGCAGAGCTGCTTTTCAAGGAGGTATACATATGTGTGTATATATATATATTCCAAGGATACACGAGTTTCAAAAGCCCCAGATGCTGACTCTGAGAGATGTTTTCTGTGTGCACAAAGCCCAGATCCAATCTGACTTAAAGGTGCCCAGTGAGGTGTGACTTAATTCCCCTCTCCTCCATTTGCTGAGATTGGGAAATGGTCAGGACTTGTCCCAGCTCCTTCCAGCCTGGAGTGCTGGGCTTCTTTTCTATGCAAACTAGAGCATGATAAGGGGCTGGTGTGTGTTTGGGTGTTGTCCAAATGTGGAGTTCATGTCTCCAGGGCACAACACCCGGACCTAGGAACTCAGAAGCATTCCTTCACCCCTCATTAGACGTTGCCAACAACACTGACAATAATTAGAATGAGGACTACAGAAGCTGAATGAATATGGAAATTGGTACTAGAGACATAACAGCATCGGATATGAAAGCATCAAGTCTTTACAAACAAGAATCCATTGAGCATTTGAGAGCTAAGCCTGGTTTAATCAAATAGTGCATCAATGAAGTGATTCCACTGTTCAAATATTTGAAGGATCAGTGGGATGAAAAGACAGAAGCAGGCATTGTTCTTCCTATACAGTGCTGCATTTGTGCTGTAGCTCCTGAGTGATATCAGTGTCCAGATAGTCCAGTGATTTCAGGCTTTATTGTGTAGCATAGGACAACCCAGACAGCAAATGCAAGTTCTTTTCCATTTATGAACAAGCCACATTATATTCACTGTGGATTTTATTGGCAAATTGCTGCAGTCAGGTGTAAAGTAAATTACTTCAAGTTTCTTGCCCTGAATGAAAAATTAAATGTATTGTATTCAAGTTATAAATTCACCTAACAGTCTTTCCTTGAATTGTAATGGCCTCCTTCATCTGAGCTGAATTATAGTAATGACTGCACCTTGCTAAAAAGGTTACATTTAAAAAGGAATTTTACTAAACAGGAAGCTTAATGAGAAAAAGGCTAGAAAAGGCCAGGTGAATCTCTAGAGCAGGAGGCCTGTTTCCTTTGGAACAGAAATTCAGCCTGGCTGTACCTGGTTCATTGTTGCAGCAGAAAATGCCCTTGAACTGCAGAGGAATTGAGCTTGAGCTCCTGCTCACACAGGAGGAGGTAAATGGGGAGGTGCTTGATGCACTTTTGATTCTCTGAGAGAACTCACAATTTTTGAAGTATTTCACTTATTATTTTATTTGACTTTTGCATTTGGATATACCATACAGCAACATCCATATTTAAAAATCCAGATGGTGAGAGCAGAAGGTGTCTTGCTGATTCCCAAATTCTCAGTCTTGGCTTGTCCCTTTCTGAGAAGAGGCAGATGAAAGCGGGTGATAAGGACAATAAATGCCTAAGTACTTTGCTGAATTTCAGAAGTAAGAACATTTTGCAAATGTATTCTGTGTCCTACACTATGCTGAGCTGGGCTGTACAATCTGTAGTTCTGGGCAAAATTTGTCACGTAGAATTTTTTCTGGAAAGTTAATTACTTCTGTGGCCAATGCGATGTTACTGAAATTTGATTCTTAAATGAAATGTGAAGCCTTTACTAAGAAATGCTCCAAAGCTGTTATCTCAGAATACCATGGCAAGGTAATTTCAGAATACCAGATCCCAGCTACTTCCTGAAAGTTGCAGCTATATAAAACCTTACTGAGCAGTGATGTTGAAAAATGCATGTTAATCAGTGCAGATCTTCCCCATCACCTAAGCCTGTAATTGATGGTGCCATCAACAGCAGAGACAGTCATTTAAATTATGAATGCTTCTGGTTATGAATGATGGAATTTTTTTGGCATAGGAATTAAAGAGTATGCATTATTAGAACTGGTAGAAGAATTCAAGTCATGCTTTGGAGAAAAGTACAATGTTAGGCATGGTTTAACATTCATGAATATTTGGTGAACAAGCAGATTTTTCTATTAAAAATGTAGGTATTACAAAATGGATAGAGAAGCATCCATTGAATAAGGTTTGAAAGTTGTTCTAAGCCTTGTGGAAACTGATGCATAAGTTAAATTAAAATCTCTATAAGCAGTTCTCTATAAAATCTCTAAAAGTCAGTGCTTTTATGGATGCAAGCAACTGAAATGATCAGCCTGGTCTTTGTCAATTTGTTCCATTTTGACAGAGGCGGTCCTGGGAGTTTCTGGGCAGTGACTCTGCTGGGTCTGAGGGACAGTGACTCAGTGTGATCCACTGCTCTGAGACATTTGCTTGGACATCTTCTATAATCAGAATTATATTTATTTGCAGAGTACATTTCTATTTAGACCCCAAGTATATGGACAGCTCAGTGTATTAACAAAAGGAAAACATGTAAACTTATCTTGTGCTGAAATGGCCAGCAGGTCATCCTCCAAGAGGAGGATTTCCTTTGAGTGAGTGGAATTGGATTTCACCCAGTTTTAAAACTAGAAGTATAAAAACCACAATCTGATAATCAGGCAGCACTTGTATCTTGGTGTCCTAATTCTGCCAGTTCTTTAGCAACCCTCTAGAGTTTTTCAAGGAAAACTGCGTAAACAACAACAATGGCAAAAATAGCAAGGCTGCTCTTAGAGAAACAAGCACAATTAGTAAAATGGAAAATAAAGATGCAATCTTTAGAGGTTAAAAAAATATCTATAAACCTCCTGGAGACTGCAGTCTATGGGTATCACCTGTGTAGGGATATTGCCAGAGAGGTGGGATTTGAGAGGACAGACCTGGGAATGAGGCCATGGTGCTTTGGTTTTTGTTAGCTCAGGTTCCCCAGGAAGCCCAGTTGAAGCCCATGGCTCAGGAAGGTCTCAGCTGTCCCTAGGCAGTGAGGAACCAGTGCTGCACAGCACGCTCAGCTGTGCCTCTGGGCAGGAAAACAGCCTGAAATTCAGCTTTCCCAAGAGAGCAAAACCTGTTTGGAGACACTGTCTCATGACTGGACAGAGCTTGAGATTTTTCTGGCTTATTTAAAATAATCTAGGTAAGCCCCACTGCAGTAGAGCAGCCATTTGTTCCCCTGAGGGGATGTGACATTGTCCCAAGTGTGAGCAGTGCCTGTGGGTCAGTTCCTACAACAGATTTACAACCCTGCCACAAGCAGCAGGAGTAAGGCTGAGTATCCCATGCTTGCTTGGCATGACATGGCTTGATGTAAGAAATACAGAATGGAGCTAATATAGTTACTAAACTGTTTGTGTCCGGGGAATGCCAAGCACATGCGGAGCAGATGGAAGAGATTTAAAAACCATAGAATTATAGATGAGAAATGTTAACAATTAAAGCAACAAACGAGATTTCTCTGTAGTCTCTTTCCTGATTATTTTGAAGGGTGTTTAGGTGAAAAAAGCTTGACATACAAAAGCTATTGTTAACTCCATTTACAATCAAATTAATTCAACTCAAACAATACTTTTCAAAATGATCTTTTCCATTCACTCCAGCTTAGCAAAGGAAAATCAATGTGTTTAACCACCACTTAATTTAGAACATTTTAAGTTGTCTGATGAATCTGATAATTCAGCTTGTCCTCTACTGTTTCAGCTACTAAGGAAATTCCAACTAAGGAACTGCTAGATCAGATATCCTGTGTCTCAGGTGACCCAAAATCCCCATGATGGTTTTAGCACCATTCTTAAGAGAACCATGCAGACTTAGTGAATAAGAGACTTGTTTACCTGAATATGGCAGAGCATTTAGTTTAAAGGATATTGGCATCAGTATTAGAAAACTCAGAATTAAAGGATGATGTATTGAATATTCTTTGTTTTTGCTGCTAGTAGTGCAATTCATTAATAACTATTCAGTAGAAAACAAAAGAAGCTTAAATAGATCCTTAAAAAATAGTTCCTTCTTCTTGGTGGGAAAGTCTCTCCACCAAAATCATGAAGTATATCTCTTTCTATGACCCTTAAATGCTTTTTTCCCCTAAATTCTAGTTTCTAAGGTTCATATGTGTTCCTCCCACTGTGCTCATAACTGAGCAAAGCTGAATAATCCTGCAGCAAGAACTTGTGCTTGTGCTGCTGCTCACAAGCCTTGTGGTGTGATCTTGGCACAAAAGCAACAGTACAAAATTGAAAAAGACCACGAATTTTACTCTAGCCCCAGGGTTTTCTAAAAGCACAGGCTCTCAGCCTAGTTTGTGTTAAGACTGTTTTTTCAGATCACTGACAGGGTGTAAAATTACAGACTGGTCAATGCAGATAAAGCTGACACATATTTTCAAGCACAGTGAGAGTTTAGGGCTATATTTAACAAAAACACTGAGTTCTGTGTTTGGGGAATACACTCAGCCTCCATACCCAAAAGAGTCCCCAGAATCCAAATTCTCTCTAGCTTCTGTTGATCACATCCCACACACT
>NW_005054319.1:4005375-4009780 GCF_000277835.1 Geospiza fortis | reverse complement strand
ATATGTTTTTGAGGTAAATACATGGAAGATGGGTTTTTTAAATGCATCCAATTTTTAACTCTCAAGGACTTAGTGTCTTTTCTCTATAGTGCTGCTAAAAATGCAGCCTTGGGTTTCCTTTTCATGCAAGGGAAAACGTGCAGTCTTGACAAACTTGAGAGAAGGGACATATTTTCTGATGTTGCCTAGAGCACATCTGTGCACAGAGCTATTTCTACCTTTATCTCACAGCTGATAATGTTAGACTTCTAGAGTTAGGAAGGAGCTGCAGACCAAATGCTGAGTTTTACAAATCTGTCTGTAAATATCACAGTAGAACTCCTGGTACAGTGAAAAACCTGGGCAAAGTGACTCCTCTTAACACTGAAAATTAGGTTCCCTCCCCAAACAAATGCAGTGCCTGTATTTTATCAACTTCTAAATATTTGCAATTAATATTATAATGTCCATTTCTCTGAATCATATGTGACAGGAATCTTGGTGGTAAAGGCTATTTTTGTTCTGGGGAGCACAGAGCACTTTTCCAGATCTTTCTAAGATAATTTGTATTATCTGACATTTCTGCAGGCAACATTTGCTTAGTGGTGAATTGGATTGTAAATTCTACAGCTGTGAAGTTGTAGGAAACGAGTCTTGGCAAATTTCTAAATAAAGCTCTGGTAAGGAGTGATTGGGAATGTAATGAATACAGATTGTGGAATCAATCTCTCAATGTGTTTTGATTAGGGTAAAGTGCATATATAATAGGGGTTTTTATTGCACCACTAAATATGACAACACTGAAATTTATTATGTGCTCCTATTTATATTACTTTCTTTTGCTTTTCATTCTTATAAAACCTTTCAAATACAAAAGATTGTTTCTCTCTAAGTTCTTCAGCTGGGAGGATTTAAATACAAATTAAAAGTTGAGAGGCCACAAAACCAATGCTGAGAAACTCAAAGGTTTTATAAGAATGAAAAGCAAATAAAAATAATTTTTTCCCTGTGCATGGAAACACAGGCTCTGTATGTGTGTGGCATGTCAGACTTTATGATTTTTGTATTTATAGCTTTACAAGAAGAGGATGCTCAGAGAATTGCTCTGGTAGTTTTATTCTGCATTGAGGAGTCTCTCTGATAAGGAGATTTTCTGGGCAAATGAATAAAGTTGAAATCTCAGCACATCTGACCCTGGGTAGTCCCACAGTCTGTCTGGGCCCAGCCATGTCCCTGTGTCCTTCTCCTCACACAGCACAGTAACAGTCCCTGTGGCTGATGAGGGTGGACACAGCTCTCTCAGAGGCTGCTGCTGTCATTCCTCTGTTGTCTGGAGAACAGGTTGCAGAGTGAAATTAACGTTCTCTGACAGAAATAAATACAATACACAGAAAACACAGTGTTCCCGAGTCCAAAAGAAAGAAATTCCATGGATTTCTACTGGGACTGGAGTAAGATTTAGTCTTGAAAGCAATATCATCATTTACAAATTATAGGGACAAAATTCTGAAATTTATAAATGCCTACTGTATGAGACTTCCTGTTTCCATTTAAGTCAATGGCAAAATTCCCATTTACTTGGGTGCCAACATGATCTGGACCACAATAAGCCATGTTTCCCATTAAAATTATGTTATAATTAATATTTGGAAATTGCTTAACAAGGTGGATCTGATAGCTACAGAAGATGTGCGTCATTGGAATGAATTGAATCTTTCTTTGTTTCTCTACTACTGAAAATTAAGTAGTGTTCTTGTTTTTACCAAGATCTGTAAATTTTTCATCCTGTACCTCGTCATGGTTAAAGCCATCTTAGTATACTTTGTGACCATTGTCAAAACACATGGAAGTTTCTCTTAAGGTGATGTTATTATCAGCCACATTCTTAAATTTACTTCCCAGTCAAAAGAGGAACATTTCAACACATGGCCAGAGAATGATGGTAATTGTCAGTAGAAGGAGGAACCAGACACTCCTCAGGCAGCAATGGCTGCAGGATGCCCAGGAATGGCAGCAGGCATTTGGCTGAATAGTTCACATGGCTGAGTTCAGGAGCAAGGGCCTGCCCTGGCAGGGATCAACAGGACTGGACCCCACTCCTGCACCTCTGCAGCTCTGCCTCCAGGGAACACCTGCCTGTGTATGGAAATTGTTTATGCTTTTCAGAGAGAGAAATGCAAAACCCTGGATGCACTAGCTAAATTCTAATTCTGATGTGGATGTTGAGCCTCCCTGTGACCCTGGACAGCTGATATTTATTGTGTGCTTTGTGCCAGTTTGCCACAGGCATTTGTCTTTAAAAAAGGGTCAAAGGAAGAGGTCAAAGCTGAAAGGGAAAATTGTTGATACTGTCTCAGTGTATGTTGAACAGATTCTTATGCTACAAACTGCTTAATTGCAAGACAGATGATTCCAGGAATCAGATCCTACTCAGTGTAAATGTATCACAAAGATGCTGTTTCCATCACTTAAGATGCTGTTTCCCCATAAGCAAAACTTGGTTAATCTCTTTAACGGCTGAAAGGTTTGTGTGAACTCCACAGTTACTATCTATGATTTCTGGAGATTAAAAATGGTACTGGAATGCAGGCTAGTTGGTTTTGTTGTCAGGGTGGTTTTGGTTTGGTTTGGTTTAGCTTTTAGGTTTTCTGTAAGTTCTTCAGTTTAGTAGAAACAGAATTTGAGTTACATTGGTCATGAGTCTTTGCTTATCCCTATATTGACAAAGTTTCAGCTTCTCCCTGATTAAGGGCTGCCTTATGGTAGATTTGGTCCATGCATGAATTTTCCCAGCTATCAAGATGGTATTTTATTTTAAACTGTAATTGTTCCATCTGATCTGCTATGCAAGCCAATAATAAATGGCAAAGTACTCAATTCAGAAAAATAAAATAGTGGGGATTTTTTCTGTACTTCATTTTGTTCTGTGCAGTTCATCTTGGGCTGGGGAGAGAAACAAATATTGTTATGGAGAGCAAAGAACAGCAAATATGTTTATGTATTTCTAATTTTGTCTTGGGTGTTGAGTTGCCCTGGGTTCAGTTGCATAATGATAAGTAAAGCAACTGGACACAATCCAGTGCAAAGTGATGCATGAAACCAGCACTTTTCCCCCCTAGTGTGTGAAAATTTGTATCAGCAAGAAACAGATAGTCTAACTTGTATGTAGCTGGAGAACTGCCTGCATTTTGATACCTACATTCTTTTAAAATGACTCATTCTTCAGTGCAGACACCAGATCCTGGTGCTGACACTGGGCTTCATTAGCCCTCCATCCTCTGCCTGCACTGGCGTGACCCCAGCAGGGCCACCAGGGAAACTGTGGGCAAGGCTGGGGGAGAGGCTTCTTGGGTGGGGATAAAGCTCAAAATTCCACCTCACAAATCCATACTGGAGCCAGGGTTAGGTCTGAACTCTGCTACCTTCTTGTCACAGCCCTGCACACCAGGTCCTCTCCACTGGAACTCCAGTGTGTGACTGCCTGGGGTGGTCTGGCTGCAAAACCCAACATCCTGGTCAGCCACCTTCTGTCCAGGAGATGGGACAAGGCTCTGCCTTTTTAAGGAAAAGGCCAGTCATTGCTTTTCTGCTGCTAATCAAATATATTGGTTGTTACAGCATCAACAATTATTTTAAAAATCTCCACCTATGGTAATGATTTTGTTCTTCCAGCATGTTTCACCAGGAAAACCTGATATGTGACTTTCTGTGAACTATGTAACAGGAAATACTCATAAAAAAAGCCTGTGGTGTTTAAAGGAAATTACATTTTTAAATAAATAAATTACCTTTAAAACAACCCTGAAGCATCAGATAGAGTAATCAAAGAATAATTTCTCTGTTTTGCCTTTTTTAAGAAAAGTAAGAAATGTAAAGCATTCTGGTTTTGACAGAGCACCCTAACAGCTACTTGTATATGGCATAGAATAATAGTATTTGTGTGAAAGGTGGAGGGGGAGGTTCAATTCTAGAATGAATCTCCTATTTGGTTCTGGGTTTACATTTTTTATTCCAAATCCATGTCCAATCTCAGGGAGGTAGGTCTTTCAGTAGGATTTGAAGCAGTGCAAGAATAAGTATGTAAATAAGTCAGGTTAGTGTCAGGAGTGGGGAATGTTTTAACTGTTGTTACAGACTAAGCTGGTGTGAAAATGTGGGTAAAGATCACGCAGATTTGGACTGTTGCTAATCAGCCAGTCAGCAACCCTGCACTTTGGTTTTTCACACTGTGACTCTTTTAAATAAGACACAAATGTACAAACACATTGCAGATTTATCTGTGGTAGGTGAAGATCTGGAGCCTAATTGTAATTAGCAGTAGCTGTTTGTGGCTGGCTTACACACCTCCCAAGGCTGAATTAGCAGTGGCAGAGCGAGCACATCTTCCCCACTGTGAGAGACAGCTCTGACCTTTGAGTGTTCAGCA
>NW_005054319.1:4004251-4005000 GCF_000277835.1 Geospiza fortis | reverse complement strand
GCTGGGATTTATTAATCACTTGGATTGCTTGGATTGACAAAAGGACAACTCAAAAGATGGTAAGTCATCATGAATGTGGGAATTCATCTCTGTGATCTCTGAATGGTGTTTAAAGGTTCATGATTTATTCCCAAGTGACTGAAGCAGCGGGGTGGGAGCTGAGGTCTTCCTGCTTGTTTTTTTTTTAGATGCATAGTATTTCACTTTTGGATGAGGTGTAACTTCAACTGAGCTCTTGGAGCTGTCAGCTGTGGAGTATTCTGCTCTTACAATGGTCCAAGGAGTGCTGTATGTTGGAAGTCATTGATGGAGCAGTAGAGGGATCAAGCTGGGCAAATTGCTCTAACTAAAACCAAAGCAGAAGGATAAACACTGTCTCCTCCAGTTCAGTTGAGCTATTCAGAAGTGGCTAAAACTTGTCATCAAGGCTGAGTGGCACAGTGCCACCCAAGGCTTTGTAATGGCTTTGGTGCTGCTGTGGTGCTCCTGGAGGGTGATGCAGAGCAGTGCATTATTATTAATCCCAAATAAGCACCTTGCACTCCATGACACATTCGTGGTATGCAGCAGTCAACAAGCATGGAACTAGTCTGGGCTAACTGTGTGTAAACTCCTTGAATTCTGCACCTATTTGACAGGCAGTCCTTGCAGATTAGATTATTTTTCTTGGAGCAGGCAAGATTTGCCTAAGAGGAAATGTCATAGGAATGGGATGGAAAAGAAGAGTGAATTCTGTTGCTTAAAGGCTG
>NW_005054319.1:3992200-4003161 GCF_000277835.1 Geospiza fortis | reverse complement strand
GCCTCCTCGTGTCTGCCGTGCTGGGGCTGCGGCCGCGGGGGTTTTGGGAAGGGAGGATGGCTGGGTGGTCCCAGCGGGATCAGGTGCTGGGCTCTGCCTTCCCGCAGAACACTCGGCAGCCGCCGGGCTCTGCGTGCGAGCGGCACAGAGCAGCTGAGGTCGTAATCAGGTAAAAAAAAAAAAAAAAAAAAAAATTGAGCCTCTAAAACTATTTGAAAATCGTATTTTATGGAAAAAAGCTGCCCCTCTTGTACTGCTGAGTCAGCCAGGAGGATGGATATGAGGATTTATTGATAGGACACTAAATTCTGCCCTGCAGCACAAAAAACGAGGGACGAAATATCAGCAGCAAGGTCAAGGAAGTTTCCACGGCTGCCCCTTCCAGCTGCTCTGCTCTTTTGTGTCCCCGCTGTCTGTGACTCCTCTGGCTCCCTCAGGTGAGCACAGAGCTGCTCTGAGATAACCCAGACTCTTTCCATCCTGCCAGGGTGTCTTGTACATGATCTTCCATCCCACTGTGATCTTTCCTAGAGCATTTCTCTGCAGTGGAGGTTCAACTTTCCAGAAAAATTTTTCCCTAAGGTCTTGGTTCTCTCATCAAGCTATGAAAAGCTCCCATTAGCATCAGTACCTGAATCACATCACCCATGCTAAACCTTATGTAGATGCCTTCTATTAAGTAGACAAACATTGGATCCTCAAATAAATGAAGAACCCAATTTCAATCAAAGCAATTCTTTGGGATTTGAAATATCCTGCAGTGTCATATCCACTGGGACACAGGAGTGTCTAAGTGCACAGGCAGGGCCTATTGGAATTATGCTTATTCTAAGAGAAAAAAATCCCCTTATCCTGACAGATTACAACTTACACAGTGTTTTATTATTAAATCAGAATTATTCATAACAATTTCATGTTAAAAACTCCAGAAAAATAAGAAAAGATTTCATGTGGTGGAAAACCCAAGCATGCTGTGTGAGAGCCCCAGAGTCACATTATGATATCATTGGGAAAGGGATGAAAAGCAACATAACAGAGAGAGATCAAACCATGGCACATGTGTTGTTGCTACTGTTATTAATACTGTTTCCAAAAATGTTTGAGATGTTGTAGTATTTCTCAGACATAAAAGAAAGAATTACATTTGTCCAGGTAGTTCACAGTGGGATATGAGCTTTTTTTTCAGTTTGACATGGAAACAAATAAAACAAACATGACATTAGCAATTATTTGGCTTCCTGTTGAGAACATGTTATGTAACTACTCTGGCTTTCCTCATAACACAGGGTGGGGAAGATGATAACTGTAGAGAAAGGAATAATGCAGACATACACCCTGCAGTATTTCAGAGAATCACCCTTGGCAGGTGCAGAAATGTGTCCTTGAACTTCCACAGCACCACAGCTTTATCACATTCCATACTGTGATAAAAGAGCAGAATCAATAACTCAGGGAATGGGACTGGGCAGCTGATGCTAAATAGAAGTCTTAGGAGATAAAGGGTATTTAATCCTATGTTTAATTTCAGTTAGTAGGGGCCAGCCTACAGGACAGTTACTCCAGGTTTATACCAATATAAGTGAGAATGGAAAAACAGGCACCTGAGAAATGAAAATTCAGCAATAAGATTATACAGAATAAAATGTCATCCAATGATTAGTTTGGGCAATGGAACAGAGTGCATTATGTTTGACAAGGAAGAGCCACACTGCACTAGCAGGTGTTCCAGTGCTGCAGAAGGGGCCTGGAGAGGAGGAGCTGGTCCATCTACACACCTACACAAATCCTTCTACACATCAGTGCAGCCAGGTGCAAATCGCAGCTGCCTGGGAGGAGAAATACATCATTTGGCTGTGTCTCATCCAATGTACTCTGCACTTCCCAGGCAGATGTAATTTTTGGAGGTGAAGTTGAATAACTGGCAAAGGCCCAGTATTTCAGAGAAATGTGAAAAAATCCCAGAAACTAACTTGTGCAACAATGAGGATGTGCTGGGAGGAGCCTGCTGGTCCCCTGCTGGTGGAACACTTTGGGAATCAGAAAACTGTGCAGCATGGGATCCACAAACAAGAAATACAGAACAAGAGAGATCAAGTCTTGTTTCAAGCCTCTGTTGGTATTTCCCAAACATTGATTGTCCACAGACTCATTTTCTTTATCATGAAACTCTTCTGTGGGAATACCAAGTTCCATTAAGATTGTTTAGGTTCTTTGCCCTTACTTCTCCCTTTGAAACACCATTCAAGAGTGTGCTCTCCTTCAATAGCTAGAAGTGTTTTCTGTAGTTTTCAATCTAAACATTTTGTTGATCAGATTATAAAAATTTTATCTCACAGTCATGTTAACTTTTAACTTAGTTCTTTTCCCACTCTATTTATCATAAGATCTATTTATAAAAGACTTGCATATTGTTCCTCCACAGTCACACTGAAGAAGTTCATGTTCTTTTTATCTCTCCCTAAGACTGCTAATTCTGTAATTGCTTTAATAGCCAGTCTGCACTGATTCCAGTTTAAGCTAATCTTTTTCAACACTGTTGACAGGAACTGTATAAATATTTCACACAAAATCATACCAGTCCCTTGTCTAAAAGTGCCAATATTTCCTTCTCTGCTAAAAATCTCACCTAACCCATCTGAACACTACATTATCTGTTTCCACAGCTGTGTTGTGCTGGCAGATTTGGCACACTGTCAGTCTATCAGAACACTCGGATCTTTTTCCTTCTCTGTTGCTTCCAGCTGATGAATCCCAAGAACATGACTTTGCAGTTCACATTATTAAATTTCTATCACTGCAGGCAAGAAGGTCATCTAGTTCCAGTGTGGTGATCTGGTCCTCCTCAGGATTGGCAATACCCTCCAGCTTTTTATCACATGCACAATTTTTGAGGCTGGGCCTGATGATGTTCCTAGTTCATGGAAATGTGGATTATATGGTGTTGCTCCAAAGAGTGATCCCTAAGGAACACTCTTGGGTAATTTGCTCCATTCTTGTAACTCTTTTTTATTATAACTTGTTGCTCCTTCTTCACATTGTTTTAATATTAATCCCTATCACCTCCACTTTCAGTAATGAATTCCTGCAGAGCACTGTATCAAATGATCTGTTTGAACTTCAATAGACTGAGTTCACTGCATTATTTCATTCCAGAGAGACAATTATCTTACTCATGATACACCAGCTCAGTCTGATATCCTCTGCTCTGGTAAACCATGTATGTTTTCTCACATTCTGTTTGCCTCCCTGCAATTAATTTGTTCTAAGACTTGGCATTATACTGAATTTTTAAAATACATTTTAGAATATGTATACTTTCTAAAAATACACTTCAGAATATAAACATTGCGTTTGCTATGCTGAAGTCCTAGGCAAGCTTTCATTGAAATTCATTAAACGCTGGTTGCTTTTACTTGTAAATTCATATGCCAATTATTTGAGTATGCTAGGGAGGAGATTGTATGTATTTCTCAATAGTTTTTTGCATGAAGCAATATACTCTGTTTTTCCTAAGACTTGTAGTTTCTGTTAGACTACTGCTTCCTTTATATGTCAATCCCATCTGTTATTAACCTAATGTCAAAGCAAAGGATCGTTGCTTGTTCTCAAGCAACACCATCTCTTGTTAGCTGATTTATTATTTAAGAAGACCACCTTATACCATCCCCATGTCTTTGATGGAGCTCTGCTATCTCTGGTGGCATTAATTTTCTGCTTTAGGTCTGGGAAGTGAAAGTCTTCCTTAAACAAGGAATTGCAGTTCTTACTTTCCTGTAATTTTACCTCTCTTATAATTTATATTCAAGTTTGAGTAGAGAAAGGAGGCTGTAAATGATCCTCAGCACTATCCTGCTGGGGCAGTTTTTGTCATCCCTAGTCTGAGTTATTTCCACCCAAACAGATTTGTTTGGTCAGTGTGATCACAGATTTCTTTATACTCTGTCATTTCCTCAACATTCAGTGGCAGCCTCCCTCTCCTCTCATTTCTGTCTTCCTTAACAACTCCCTACATACTGCATTAGTGGGAATTTTCTGTTCTCAGCAGAAATGCAGAAGACCTCTCCATGCTCCAGCAGAGTTGCTGATGAGCTCCTGATATCTCACCTTGCCTTTGGCGTTGCCATTCTGTCTGGGCAAGACAACTTTCAAGGGAGACAGGGCATGTCCTGTGTGAGGCCCAGGGGAGGCTGTGCCCTGCCATGCCCAGATGATAACCAAACAGTTTTCACAACCAAAGATGACCTGAAAATAGACATTTGATAGCTTGGCTGCCTGTGTGAACACCCTGACTCCACAGGTCCTCAGGCCCTGACTATCCTCTCAGGATTGTCATAGAGAAGTATTAATATGAAGAAAGAGTACAGACACATTGATTTTTGTGCTTATTGATTTGTTCCCCTGTGGATTTCATATTTCCAGTATTTTTCTGGCATTCACAGCCAATGAGAATAGTCAGAGCACCTCCTATGGAGAGATCTACTTGAGCAAATCTGCATGTCTTACTTGTTCTTCAGAGAAATTATTTTAGCCACATCACAAAACTGTTCACTGAGGTTATAAATTTCAGCAGAGCCAGGGGAGAAATGTACTCCTACATACTTGATCTCCTGAATCCATCAGAGATTTGCTTCTTGGCACTGACGGCAACATCAAACAAAAAATAAAGGACTTGTTGAGAAATGACATTGCTGGAGTTCTTTTGGCCCAGTCACTTGTGTCTGCACACACCCAGTTGCTGTGGCTGGGAGTGCCTCCAGACAGAGCTGGGTCATGCAAAGCATTTTCCAAATGTTTGCACAATGAAGAATTGCCATGATAGGCTCAGGAGCAAGTGTTTTCAGAAAGTAAATATTGTGCATTTCTAGATTAGATAATAGCTAAGGGCAGCACGCATTGTGGCTGGAGCCTGAAGGCAAAGCATAGCAGCAAGTGAAGAGCAATTCTTGTCTCCTACACAAGGATGAGACTTGGGCTGTGCAGCTCAAGGAATGCTCTCCCTTTCAGCCATCACCAGTGGCTGCAATGCATCATGCTTAATTTTTCAGAGATGTAAAATTAAATTAGACAGGAGGACAGCAGTAAAAGGTTCAGTGAATTGGAGGAAGAGTAATAAGTTTGTATCTGATTCATCTTCAAACCATTCCATCAGAGCAAAAGCAGCCGAGTTCTCTTCAAAGTGCCAGCAGTTCCACAGTGCTCACAGTTTAGCAGCTCTGGTCAGAACTTCTGCCTTTCTCCATGTAGCAAGAACAGTTCTTTAACTGCAACATTATTAATTCAGATACAATAGTTCTCCTGTTGTCTGGTAACATTTTCTGACTATGTTTCCCTATTGCTGTTCTCATGCCTTTCCATTATAGTATGTAACAGAGAGGATTGGCATTTACCTGGCATATTGTATCTGCAAAACAATTTAGTAGCTCTTGATTAGTAGTTCTCAGAGAGCATTAGGAGGTAATTTCTCAATAGAGAGGACAGGAACAGCAATTTCAGTATTGAAATGTCCCACTGGTATTTCTGTGGGCTGTTTGATGCTCAGAATATTTTTTTAAGAGATATTTGGTCAGAGGCACTTCTTTAGAGGAGTTTGGGGATTGATTACTGCAAAAGGACAATATGGTTTAAAGTCACACCACCAGTGCAGTAGTTTCTAAGAGAGAATGGTTGGCAAAGAATTTTTGGCCTACTGGTAACAAAGTGTACAGGCCTTCTTCCCATCAGCAGAATGTCAGGAAACTATCTGAAATTTCTTGTTATCTTGGCAAGGCACCTGCATCTCAAAGAGTTCTTTTTGCTTGCCTGTGTGGAAAGGTGGCTGAGATAGGAGGTTGTTTCACCTGGGGGAAGTATTGCACGTGGGAAGTGGCTGCTGAAATAAACACTTGATCTTGTGTCTGCAGTTTTAGGATGGAGAGCGAGCAGGAGTCTTACCTAAGGCTGGTTAAACCATCCAGCTCATGTGATTCATAGCAGTAATTCCATGCAGGAATTCTGTGCAGTCTGTATAATGCTACCCAGGCTAGAACCCCCGTTGGGTAGACAGGATTTTGTCCATGATTTCAGCTCTTAGGCAGTGTCACTGCAAATACTACCAGAATTGAAAATTGGGCAAAAATGTGTGCTCTGTTTCTGAACATCATCTTTCAGCTCCAGCTCAGGGGGAGTTTTGCACATGCAGCAGTATGTGTGACAGCTTAATAGAGATGGCAAGGATACAACAGTATTAATGACACTGTAATTAATACCAGCAGTATTTTAATAGTACCTAACTGCCAATATGTGTCCCAGGTCCAATTCAGGGTGACTGATTGGTTTAGAAAAGCATGTTGTTTTGGCGCCTCTACAGTCAAGGCAATTACTATTTCAGCTTGTAGTCTGCAGCATCTATCCAGCTCTTTTCAAAGCATTATATTCACATTGGTTTTTTGATAAAATGAGCTTTGCAATGGAAACTCTTGTTCTGACTGCCAAGCAGTATTAGCAAATCAGGGCTGTGACCCTGTGAGATGCACATGAGTCAGCATTGGGTTCAAGTCCTGACTGCAGAATCAAAGTGCAAAGACTTATTTGGCTTGTGGGATAGAGAAGCCTTATTCAATATCTCACATCTCATTCTGTAACCTGAAGATGCACAATGTGAGTTTCCAGGGGATGATTGCTTGAGGGTTAAGCAGAAAGGAAGATCCCAGCATCTTTGCCCATTTTTTAGTTCACCATAGGTTCATTAGCATTTAGGGAAAATGTTTTATGAGTGATCACACACTTCTTTGTTCCAAACTGTATTGTAATGTGAACTACATGTCACAGAAAATACAGAATAATCTTTCTTGTTTACAGAACTAGACAGTCTAGACTTCAAATTATTTATGGTATTTATTTAAAGCTTCAGTTTTGACCTAGATCCAGTTCTCATTTCTGAAAGATATATAAAGTTTGACTTTTTTCAGCAGCAATTTTTTTCTTAAGGCTGTTAATGTATATTTATGTAGAATCAAGAATTCCAACCTCTTATTACATGAACCATGTAGTATTTTTAACAAGAGTCAATTGATTCTATGTAAAATTATGCAGAGGCTACTGCAGTCAGGGGAAAAAACCTTGTGGTCCACATATATTTGTTGTTAACTGCTTTAGTTTGACCTACCTGGTTTTAATAGCAGCAGTGTCAGGGGAATTATTTGCATCAGAGTCTGTGGAGAGAAAAATCAAGGAGGAATTCTATTCACCCCAAATTAAGCTTTAATGCTGCAAAGCTGTCATTATGTGTATCAAAGGCTGTTGAAAGTCATGTTGCTGGGAATAACTAGGGGGCTTGTTAATGCAGTCATGATCATCTTTCTGACAGAAGCTCACTTTCAGGAAACGTGATATGAAATTTTCCTTAGGTTCTCATCTCATTCCCATACTGTGTTTATTTCACTCTTAGTGTGCTTCATCTTTAATTTCTCAGTTAGGAACTAATTATCTACAAAACTGTGTAATGAAAGATGAGCAAGTCTGAAAGGAGTCTTAAATGAATGCAAGTTACATTTTCTTTTCCTAATTTTGGGAATGGGAGTTTCCTCAACTTATTTGGGTTGAGGCCCTTGCGTAAATAGGATCATATTGTGCTTCTAAACATAGCCAGAGATTCTGATTTCTGCTCCTTGTAGTTCCATTTGAAAGGCTCCGTTTTCTTCCATGTTCTTTTTAAGTGGGTGTATTTCTTCCTTTCTAGTAATCTCTGCAATATCTCATCAGTCTCAGGGGCTGACCCTTCCCTGTGTGAATGGCCGGAACTGCTGTGGAGTCTGCAGCATTACACAAAGGGCAGAATCAATGAAGGATTCTTCTGGCAGCTTAAAGGCTTACAGAACTTGTAGCACTAATGTAGACATTGTTTCATTGGGATTTTGAATGCATTCTTACGCATGTATGTCTGTCATGTGCAAATCTATCTGTGCAATTCTGTTCCATCCTTCCTCAGGAATTTTCTTTTTTTTTTTAAGATCAGGCAGGAGTCTGAGTTCTTCTGCCAAATATAGTTCTATGAAGCAAAAAGCAAAAGCATATCAATAATAATGCAGTAGGCAGAGAACACAGGAATGACTGTTCTATTTCACATCCATTTGACATTTGACTGTGTCTCCTTTATGCTGAAATCACTGCACAAAACAATCAGTTGCAGTGTAAGAGTCTCTTTCTGTAAATAAATGGGGCTATATATGATAGCTGTTCCCAGGCCAGATGAAGAATTAGACTCAAAATTACATACACAAAATGCATGACCAATTGCATATTTTGATTTGTAATTATCACAAGTGCTTGTGCTAATTGCTTGTTGTGCAGCAGCAATAAAATAAAACATAACTGGGTTAGTGTTTGCTGTCAAGCCATTTTCAGTGTATAACAACTGATTTATTGGTCCTCTGAACCAATGAATATTCTTTGTCTATGTGAATGATCTACATATATCTAAAAATCATTAAATGCAAGATTCCTTCATCATATAATCAGAAAATCTGTAAGTTATTATCCACATGCTGTGTTCCAAATGGTGACTTTTGTATCTATGTCTTATTTAGATTTTTGCCTCTAACAGGGAGCATTGTGTTTTCATTGATCAGCACTAAACACACTTTCTCTCATATTCTGTAATGTCATGCAGTTCTATACAGCAGCACAAAACTCTGCTTAAGGGAAGAAAATAGCCAGAGCCATCTGGAGAGGCACTGAATTTCTCAGTAGTGGACAAAGTGCATTCCAGACAAGGACAGGAAAGACAGAGCAGAAAAGAAGTTAGAGCACATATTGGAAACAATATCCCTTGATGAGCTCTTTGGACATTAAACCAATCTGTGGCAGAGCTCCTGAGTGTTTGTCACTCAGAGTTTGCTCTCTAAGGAGAGCTGTGTGCATGAATTGAGCCACCTGCATTAGTGCCACAGCACCAGAGCATACAGAGGTGAGCCTGGGCTCAGGCTGGAGCTGGTGCTGTCCAGATCTCTCTGGGAGTCATTGGCAGGTGATGCTGGGGCACAGACACGATCTCCTGCCTTGCAGTGATCAGCTTGATTTTCTGGAGACCTTCCTTCTCATTGTGGTTTAACCCCAGATGGAAACTCAGCCCCATGCAGCCACTCACTCACACCTGCCCGGTGGGATGGGGAGAGAATTGAAAGGATAAAATTGAGGAAACTCATGAGTTGATATAAAAGGCAATTTAATGGGTGAAGAAAATTCACACACACAAGCAAAGCAAAACAAGGAATTCATTCACCACTTCCCATGGGCAGTCAGGTTCAGCCACCCCAGGAAAGCAGAGCTCCATCACATGTGATTTGGGAAAGCAAATGACACCACTCTGAAAGTCCCCCTTCTCTATTCTTCCACCAGCTGTAAACATGGAACATGAAGCTTTGTGGTCTGGGACATCCCTTGGGTCAGTGGGGTCACCTGTCCTGGCTGTGTCCCCTCCCAGCTCCTCCTGCACCCCCATCCTCCTGGCAGGTGTGTGGGGTGAGGAGCAGGAAAGGCATTGACTCTGTGTGAGCTCTGCTCTGCAATAACAAAAACATCTCGTGTTATCAACGCTGTTTCCAGCACAAATACAAAACACAGCCCCATACCAGCTACTGTGATGAAAATTAACTCTATCCCAGCCAAACCAGCACACTTCTCCACTTTCTCTCCCATTAGCACCTCATCTACAGGATAAGGCTCACAGTACATGAGAGCAGGAATCCCAGAGTGGATATTTCCTCTGCAGTGGGTCTGCCCAGGCAGGGAATCTAGATCAGCATGGAGAATGTTAACAGATGGCTGCCAGGCTCGTGTTTGCCAGCTGGAGAAAAGCACAATGCAGCAGGGATGTGTGTCCAAGCCCTTTGCCAGTGGTGGGACCAGCCAGCGAGGAGCAAAGCTCTTGTAACTGTCCTGATCTCCAACAAATATAAGCAAATCTAGGCAGAGGAAAAAATCAGATATCACACACTGATGTTACTGCTTATGCACAGAGAGCATTGCAATAGTTTTAGTATGACAGGAGTATTTAATGTATAGGAATGTAATATGACTTGTGTTAATTTGCTGGATAAAAATAATATTTTCTCTACCTGGGTTCAGAGAATCAGCCTTTTGAAACATGTCTTTAAGAAAAATAAATATATCTAGTGGTTTGTGTGGAATGAAGATTATATTTGGGTCAAATTAAAAAGTGGTCTATACTTTGGTGGGTAGTTAAGCTGTAAAATTTAACCAATGAAAGGATAAAAGTGATAATCTTGCTTTTACCAGCTCAGCAGTAAGCAGAGCAGGTGCAAGCCATGTTTAATCCATGACCCCTGGGAAATGGTAATGTTCATTTCTGTTCTCTTCCTGTGCCAGATGCCAGGCTCTCCAAATTTCTAATTGAGAGCACTGACTAGAAAGAATGACAGGACACAACTGAGCACCTGGGTCACATCAAAATGAGAAAAGCTCTTTAACTGCTGCTTATTGTAATGTGCCACCGTAGGCAACACCTGTGGTAGGACTTTATAAATAGATAACCTGAGCTGTGCTCACACAAGGGGAATTCAGAAGCTGTCAGCTTGTTAGGCAGTTTTCCAGCAGTGTGCTGATGGCACATGCCCATAACCCAAGAGGAAATAATTTCTCTTGTTTATATGGTACACTATGACATAAAGTTGTGGGGGTTTTGTTATCTTTAAAATTCCTAGTCTGCTTTGGCATTAAAGGAAGTTCCAAACAGATGTGTCATGAGCATTTTCTAATGTCTTGGAGCAGGTATGTCACCTCCCATGTTCTAAAATATTTGTGTGGTCAAAATTACTTAGCCAAGGTAGCACACACTTGCAGAGGAATTAAACTTTTGGCAAAGGTGCTGATAACTGTTTTCATATGTAGTTTAATCTCTTACATGATTTTTTCTCAATTTGCAGTGGTAGTCACTGTACCCTCTGGAGTTCACAGCGCTGAAC
>NW_005054319.1:3985753-3992141 GCF_000277835.1 Geospiza fortis | reverse complement strand
TGATTAGCTTTAGACCTTTAGATTGAAATTCCTTCATGTTCAAATAATTTACATTTGAATATATGAAGAATAAAATGCATTTTTCAGCTACCATTGATTCCTGATTACTCAGTGTATATAGAGTGTATATTAGAGATTCATATATAGTCAGCAAATTGTCATCAAACCCCTTTCTACTCTTCAGAAGTCATTTAGATTCTGTATTGTCTGGTAAACATAAACACCCCACTAAGGTATATTTGTTGGTTTTTACATTGCTTTGATATCAAAAGGAAACACCAGCTCCCTGTGAAGATAAATGCATTTTTTTATCTGGACCAATTTTTCTTTTCTGGGACTGGAGAGCAAAATTGTTAAATTGACATTTAATGAATAAGATTAGACCTTTTCACTTTGGTCAAAGCTTTGAAAAGCAACTTCATACTACAAAATGTAAATAATTTTGTAAACCTGTTTGGGTTGAATTAGCTTTATTAAAAAGATAAAGGGATTGTGGAAGATAGAAGGGCTTTGATTCTTGGATGATCTTTGGACTCTCAGACTGCAAGGATAAGGAAAATGAGCTAAATATTTCAGGTTTGTTTTTGTAAGTAACCAGTTAATAAGTAAACTTTTAAAACTAAGGTGCTGTTCTTAAAATGGCCAAGGTTTTTTAAAATGTATCTGATATTTGTTTTTAGTGAGTTGTTCCTTGTCTGTGGCATAAGCTTTGCTTATTAGCTTTTATTGCTTTCTCTAATAAATTTGCACTGAAGTACCTTTCTCTTCTGATTAACAAATAGCACAGACATTTATAACCAATTGTTACCGTCTGTAAATGGTTCTTGTTCTGAATGGGATCTTTTGAACCAATAATTATTAAAAATAATTAAAACCTCGAAAATTTTGTTTTCCGGTTTACATGCGCAGGATATATTGGTTTGTGCTCCTTCCTCAATTGACAAGATTCTTCCTGATCCTGTTTAAGGTGTCTTGATTCGCCCAATTCTCTGTGTAATTGTCCATGTTGAAATGTCAGTGCTCTGGAAGACAGCATTCATTAATGTGAGAAAAATACATAAGAAAGCATAAAATTTCAGTACAAGGTACATCCTTCCCTCGCAGTGCAGCAATGAGCTGCACCTTCCTTTAAATCCTGGATCCTTGTGCTTTTCTTCCAGGTGTGCACTCCAGCTGAAGGCATTGAGACACCAATTGTCTCTGTTAGCAGCTTCCTTACTCTGTTCTTTTATCCTTTTCTGGATCTGCCCTCCACATCCAAGTGCTTCTTTTAAAAATTCCTTTTGTCAGTATTACAAATTATTTTCAAATTGGAATGAGCTTCCCCTCATACACAGAGGGTCCTTAGCCTGAAGCCTTTGCTTGTGCTTTCACTAAAACTGAGTGTGGAAGCCAGTGAGAGACTATTGAAAGGAAATGCAAGTGCTCTAAGATAATTTCTGGTTTGATTTTAGAGCACTTGCATAGGATTGGGTTATTAAGGCTATTTAAAATGAAAGGTGAGTGCCTGCATATGTAAAAAAATGTCCTTTAATCTTCAGTGAATTTCAGCTTGCTCAATGTTAATGAGAACTAGTACTTGTATGAGACTTTGTCTTGATTGTTTTCTATAGTTAGGTACAAAGTGGTATGGAAATGGAAAAGACTACCTTCATAGACAGGCTGATCAAGAATTCCCTGTTTGGTAGGACTCCACACAATTTTTGGCTTTCAGTAGGTGACACATTCAAGTGGTGACATATAATACAAATCAAAATTTAGTATTAGAATTCCTATTTAGACAGACATGCAAATCATGTTTTATCTTACACTCAAAAGTTTGCCTTCCTTCATTGAAAGGATTTGTGATGAAGAGATTGCTGCTGTTCAAGAGGTCTAGAAGCAGATAATGGTTTTTTGGCATTTTGTAAGCAGAGTTTACATCAGCAAATACTTAGTTAAACATGGCTAATTACAGGAGCACTCTGCAGCCTGAGGATGGTTTGTTTCTCAGACACACTGCCTGGTTCTGTACCTTGTGGGTAGCTTTACTAAACCCTTACACTTAGGCAAAGTGGTGCTGAGCTGTTCCTTTGCAGAAGTGCTGTTGTTGTCACCTACACCTCCAGTGTAAGAACACCCCAAGCCTCACACAGTGACATTTGCTTTTCTGAGCCATCTCAGACAGGACAAGTTCCTGAGAGCTGCTGAGCACCCTCCCCAGCTCTTGCCTTCATGGAAGGATTGCATGAGGAGATGCTGAACTGCAACCTCCTTGTTTGATCTCCTGCTTCTTACTTGGTCTGTTTGTGAGAATATTCTTTCTGCTTTGCTTTTTTTTTTTCCCTTGACACACATACAATGTATATTTAGATCAGGACTGCATTAGGCATTCATTTGGTTAAATGGTTTCTCACTCTATTCAGTCCTGCTTTGCTGCATCTGGAGCAAAATGTAATAGTCCACAGAGTTTAATATTTGCTAAAAATAAATAGGACAGGGTGGAAGGAATTTCTAATGTAGCTGAGAAAGTTTTACAACAGTTTCTTTACACAAAACTCAAAACTTTGCATTTCCTTTTGTGTTAATGGAAATTAATTAAACCTCCTGTACCTGAGGAGGGAATAGTCACATATAATTTCTCTCACAATTTTGGAGGAAGGTTGTATAGGAATGTTTAAAATAGAAATTTATCACCACAGACATTTCTTTTTATTTCAGCACTAGGTAGTTGTCAGCGGCATAAAAACAGCTTCAAAATTGGCATGAATTGACAATTTGGATGGCAACATCATCAGAGTAACAGGTGGGGAAAGAAATTTACCCACTTGTGACTGTTTTTTGTGAATCAGGATGGAATCTTGTTGAGAATAAATTTATACTGATGTTGGCACTTATACTTCTTTGAGGGAGTACTTAAGTTCTCCTTCACAAAAATTAATTCTTTTAACTAACTACATCAATCTCATATAATGGTTCACTGGAATAATATGAAATGAATATAATTTAGTAAAGTAAATAAAGTCAATTTAAATTAATTAAATGAGACACATTTACAATTATAATCCATTTTCATATCTTAATGTTAAAACTTACTGAAAGTCTACCTGTTTGAAGTCAAAGTAAGCAGGACCTTCCTAATCAAGCTCATAAAAATCTACTAGGTATTCCTGAGTCAACAGAAATGAAACCTGTACTAAATTTTGCAGGATGTTAGTGGCAGATGCAAATTCAAATATTAAATATTTCCCAAGAAGAATGTAATTCTGTAATGATTTACAAGGAATGGATTTAAAAAGAGCTGTTTTATCTCTATTAAATACATTTTAAAATTAATGCAAACTGAATTTTCTACCGGCAATTGAAAATATGCAATATCATATAATCCAGAGGTTTGTTTCTCCATGTGCAAGTTTAATCATTTGTGGAGAGAAATCAGAGTGTTCTGACCTAGACCCATTTTAGAATGACAGATAGATACAAAGAGGAAACAATTGACACAAATGAGAACATTTCTTTTACTGTGTAACTTTTAAATGCAGTTTTCTTCAGCCAATTTTCCTTAAAATGTGAAATTCTGGATGCTGGACTTTGAAATGGAGAAAAAACCCTCCAGTTATATAAAAACACTATTAGGTCACTGATGACTGAAGGTGGAGGTTAAAACCAGTGATATTTATTTTGTCTCTGTCAGGTAGAGAAGCAAATCACTTTGTTAAATACAAAAAGACAGCGCTGACAGGGAAGGAAAGGTTATATTTGAAAGCAGGTGATGTGATTCTTTTGTGGGGAGGGAGAGCAGACTGTGTGTCTCAACATTCCTAAACAGAGAAGCCAATCTTTGTGCTTAAAACAGTGATCTGGAATAGGAGCTGGGTCCTGTGATCAGCTCAGTTCCTGGTGCTTGGAGATGCTGTTTTGTAGTAAATGAACTGTGATTCTTCTGGGGCTTTGTTCACAGTTACCCTGAGGACCTTTAACACCCCTCTGGCAGCTCACTGAGCCCGCTAGACAAATATTCCTTCTGCATGAATAATGTTATCAAAAATATTGAAGAAAACCAACTGAAAATCAAAGTATCAACATCCTTTCGTTGATCCAATTATCTGTCTCTAAAAAAAGGTTTTAACACCTCCCACGCTGAACAGCAGCTTCAGTAATTTGGCCATGATAACAGTGCATAGTGAAGAGACACGAGGCAGTGATACGTGGTGACACGTCCCATTTTGTGTACAGGAAGAGTTTGGTTTAAGTAAATATCTTTTCTTTGTAAGTACCTTTCAGATTACTCACTATTATGTTGCTCATCCCATTAGTCTCGTGTAGTTACCACAGATGTTTAATTGCAGAAATTGTAAATGAGTGAGTGATTCTAGCATTCCTGAGGAAGGAGATAGGAGATGAGGCTTTGCATCCTTGGATTTTTTTTTATGTTCATGGTGTATTTGAAGATGGGGAGTAAACTGTGACTAAGGTGTAGAACAAAGGATTGGAAGGTTTGGCTATTTAACTTCTACCAGTGACTAATTCACAGCAAACCTTAAGTGTCCCTTCATTATGGAATAGTGCTCTAACAAGTCCCTGTAATGATATGCTGCCATAATGCCCCAGATGATATCACAACATGATGCTTTATCAGAAAATTACATCAAAGGCCCAGCATTCAATTATGATAGGCTGGGTTGGGAAATCCAGCAGCTTGCTGTGCTGAGATGCAATGAATTGTTTTCAGCAGTGAAATGAGAGCACCCTTGCAATGTAGACCTGCTGGAAGTCTTCAAAGGAAGGTTTAAACTTCATGTCTGTAGCTGCTATCAATCTCAACATTTTTTCTGTGTGGAATTTGCATGAGGTCAGTGGCAGAGCTCAGAAGTAGCTCAGAGCCAAGGCTCTGCAGGGATCAGGACACAGGATCTGCCTGTGTTACACCACAGGAACACAGTGTTTGATTGGTGTTGTTTGAACAACCATCCTTACAAAGCGTGGCTCTAACCTCAGCTGCAAGGAGCCACCTGTCCCCATGCCATGATGTCCATGCTCATGGGAGATGGGATAGAGTGAAGGATAAATTACTAACCTTGATGTTTCCACTGGATATTTACAGCATATACAGAAAAAGACCCAGCTTTGTCATCACCAGCCTCAGTATTACAGCAGCAAAGAGCTATTTAAATGGAGATGGTGGCTGTTTGTGCATGAAAAAATTATGTCATACATATTATGTATTGTATATAACATATCACTGATTTTAAAGGGAAGGGATCACATTTTGCCTCCCATCCGTGACATCCACAGACAACCAGACAAACAATATTCTGGGATTATTTTAGAAAGTAATTCATTTTAAATAGGTAATGAATTAGTAATAATTTACTAAAGCAGCAAAAGAGATGATTGTATTCAATTTTATTCAAGTAAAATATTTCCTTTGGAAGGAAAACTAATTAGAATGTTTCAAAAAATATGGGTCATTTGGTAACACAATTAGTGTCTTCAACCAGACAGAAGATAGCAGACTGAGGTTAACACACACTTGGTAAGAATAGTTTGATTCAAGTATATCCCCAAGGTAGAACAAATTCAGAGGGACAGCGGGGATTTAGGTTTATGTTTTGTCTACCTGGACACCATGTTCCAAATACTATTTTGAACACAAAACTTTCCTTTCACGTATTCCCAGGGGTGCACTCATTGTACATTTCTTTGGACAATCTATGCTCCCAAAGTCATTATATAATCTTGACATAATTAGCCTTTTTGTTAAATTATTTGGAAAACGGAAATCGAGTTTGTTAGTCATATGGCATTTCCCTGTTTCCTCACTGCAGAGAGCCCTGATTGCTTAGGATTAACACTTGCATTTATGCTGCTTAGAGCTGACACCTCATTTTCATGTACTCCAAGTTCAGCATAATCACAGACCTAAACGAGAATAATCTTTATTTCTAAACCCCGCTGGTATCAATAATTCAACAAGGTCACCTCCAGCCTTGAAAGCGCTCGGGCTGCAGAGGGAGGGTGGTGTGCCCATCCCAGTGTCAGACCTGGGGCTCATCAGCCCCGCAGAGCAGCAGGAACAGGCCGAGCTCATCCCGAGGGATGGAGCAGGGGCTGTGCTCCCCAAAGCTGATCCCAAGGGATGGCAGCAGGGGCTGTGCTCCCAAAGCTGATCCCAAGGGATGGCAGCAGGGGCTGTGCTCCCCAAAGCTGATCCCAAAGGCTGTCCGGGCTCTCTGTTCCCGCAGGGCTGATCCCAAGGGCTGGCCGGGCTCTGTGCTCCCCAGAGCTGATCCCAAAGGCTGCCCGGGCTCTCTGTTCCCGCAGGGCCCGGCTGTGCAGTCCCGAGGCGGTTCTCAGGGGGCTCCACGCCCGCCCCGGCCCTGAGGGGACACTCAGCCGCCAGGGGGAG
>NW_005054319.1:3966032-3985024 GCF_000277835.1 Geospiza fortis | reverse complement strand
GGCTGTGCCGCTGGCAGCGAGCAATATCCCGCTGTGGATCGCTCAGAGCCCTGATACTGAGCTGCGGGATTGTTCTGTCTGTGTTTACCGCAGACCTTCTGCCTGTAGTGCTGCTGCTTTCACCTGTTCTCAGCTCGGCGGGATTTTTATTTTTTCTGGTTCTGCCTGTGAATCACCGGGACTCCCGTTCCTGGGTGGAGGCTCCTCAGGGCAGACGGCACTTCCCTGTTTTCCGGTCAGATTAGTCGGATTCCCCCCCCGCCCCCCCGGCCAGGCTCTCTAAATAGTCATGTAGTTCACATTTATTTCTCTCGTATGCCAGGTAACGCTGAGTTCCTTCGATTTCCCTGGTTATTTTCCTGTTAATCTTAAAGGCACAAACTAAACAATATGTCCTCGCAGTCGTAGGACTGATCAGAGGTTTAGTAGGATTCACAGGTACCGTGTCTTTGATTAATTTTTATTGTTGGCGTTTCACTGGGACTTGCAAACATAACATTGTATTGAGACTGAATTTTGTTAGGGTTGGGTTGGTTGCAATGTGTGCTGAGATTCCCTTCTAGCCGTGAGGAGTTGTACAGCTTAACTAGACAAGATGTTGAGGGAGGAGCAGGAGCAGTGGGGAGGGAAAGATACGAAGCACAAAGATTAGGTAATTTGGCTGCTCTTCCACACGAAGTATCAGAACTGGGAGTGGAACCCGTCCTTCCTTTATTTTTGGACTTGTGTCTCTTTCCCAGTTTTTCCTTCCCAGAACATTTATGAATTGTTCATAAGTCACTCCCTCCATCAGTCTGCTTTGAGGTCTTTCATACTTTGTGTAAAAGTGAACTTCTGAAAAAGAGAAAACTGTCCATCAAATCTTTATTTCCTTTGATGCTACATGATAATTTTTTCATTTATAAAATATTTGAGGTTTATCCAAATAATATTAATTTGTCATTGAGCTGTAAGGTAAGACAGCAGAATCAGTTCTGCGTGAAGGATTTTATAATGTCTTTCCTGGGTCTTACTTTCTTTGAAATGCAATTAATTTTTCTATTTAAAGGAAAATGTTAAATGTAAATTTATTTTTTTTAATACAATTTTCTCTTTCCTATGAGGACTTTGCATGTACCTTACAAAGATGGGGGAACAAAGCATAACTTCCATGGCACTGGTAAAAAGTTTTATTCTCAAATGAAAAGCTGATCGCCAAATTGCAGGACATAGTATTAAAGTGTTGTTGTTTGGTTTTGTTTTTTTTTTTTTAATTCTATAATTTAAAAGACTGAATCAGCTGTGCCAACTGCAGTACTGCTAAGAGAAATATTTATGATGCTGTGATATTGGGCTCATACAACATGAATGAGATACTGTAATTTTATACGTAGGTTTTGGTTATATTTAGGCCACAGTATGTATACATGGGATGTTAGCTCAAGCTTAGCCAACTGTCCAGATGCTGTCATGGGAAACCCAGTGAACTCCAGGAAATGAAGCTGCTGCTTTCTCCTGTGTCTTTGCCCATGTGAGAGACAATGTATTTGGGTTACTTTATTGATGGATATTTAGTATTGAAACTTTAGGGCCTCATTGGGTGCCTTTTCCAGTTTGACTGGCATCACTTTTGCTGGGAGGACTTCCTCCTACCTGAATTAATGTGTGCCTGGTGGGTTGGAGTGCAACGGGTTCTTAGGCTGCAACATGTCCTGTTATCATCACCTGTATGAGCAGCAGGAAGTGGGGGAAAGCTACAAGGCCTTTGTTTTTTTTCCTTCCTGTGAATATCTTCCCAGTGGATGACAATGAGACTGGTTCAGCTTGAACCTTCTCCGTCATTCTGGGCAGGTTTTAAACCTGTCTGAAGACAAACCTGTGATGTTATTTTGCAGGGTTAGGAGTCATGGGTTGTGTTTAAAAACAATTCAGCCATGTTGTGAATGTCTCTCTTGTGTCCCATGACAGGTTGCTTTGATTTCCTCTGCTGGGGCTGGCAGGGGGTGGTGGGCTCCATTCTGGACCTTGGCAGTTTTTGCAGTTGACTGTAACACTTGGCCTGATACACATGGATTGGATACTTGAGAGGAATTTAATGGGCTTTTCATAGAGTGATTACTCACTGGTTTCAAAATTACCTTAGACTCCCACAATTCTTCACCTAGCAAGAATGGTTGCTTCTTTGGCAATGGAGAAACATTTTTATGTGTGTTGCTTGTGATAGGAAAGATGGGATCCACAGAAAAGGGAGGAAAGGACCTGTAGTTATTGTAAGGAATTGTATAGAATCTTTCATGAATTATACCTATAATAAATTCTCCCTTGGGGAGGAAGCTGGAATGCTGGAAGTGGTGATGGGCAGGTTCTAGCAAGACTAGATTGGATTCCTTGAGCAAAACTGCTCCAGTTTGTGGGCATGCAGTGGAAGTTTGCCAGCCTGGGTGGCTGGGGAGCTGTCAGGTGCCAGGGCCCTGATGGAGAGGAATGATGCTGCTCTTCTCAAGTGTGGCTTCATAGTGCTTGCATTGACAAGGTGTTCTGTATTTGTCTTGCATTTTTGATGTTATATTTCTAAACTAATTTAATTTTTTTAATCCAACAATAAGGAAATCAAGCTTGAACTGTTTCCTTGGTAAGGTTCATAGCAATTGTTATAGGAAATATGAAAAACAAGCTGTTGAACATGCTACTGCCTAAAAATACTTTACCCAAGTTAGATTTAATTTATTCTGTGAGTGGAAAAAAAGGATACTGATATGTACTGTGCTAGTTCTGAACTTAAGGTTTGGCTTTATACTGGAGGTAAGAGCTGGGGCAGTTGTGCTGGAAAGGAGTTTCAAGGCTGAAGTGTTGAAGTTATCTTTCACCTGCAGAGTATTGGTGATTTTCTCCGAGTGCATCAGCCTAACATGACTTCCACTCCCAGCTGTGTGGCTGAAGGAAGGACACTTGGGCATTGCTTTCCTGCAGCAGTGTTTAGCAGCCAAACTGCATCACAAACTGCCATGGCTGCTTTACTGTGCTAAAGCTGTTCATGTACATTCAGGCTCCCAGTTCTGACTTGGATTTCCATACTTGACCTTAATTCCACTGAGCGTCTGAATCAAGTGTGTGTGTAATGTCAGACAAAGTGTTTTCATCATCTCTGTGCTCTACGAAGTCTTTACAAATACAAAGAAGAGGGACTCAAAAATACTTTTATTATCCTGTAAAACTTGAATAGGTGGTAGCATTTTTAGCCGGTGTGTTCGGTTTCACACTTGTGATTACTGCACAGTCTGATCAGTTGAAGTGAGGAGCTGGACTTGGTGCCTACATCATTGCTTTTTGAGAGCATTGGCCTTGGCCAGTTGGGTGTCAGTGGCAGGGAGTCTCTGCTGATGGACTAGGTCATGTCGGATCCAGGAGGAGATTATTAGAATAGTAGAATATACTGTTATTACTATCCAGAGATGTTCATCTGGAGTATCTAAATATTCATGCAGCTGTATGAATCTGAAGTATCTAAATAGTCAGTCAGCTGGCCTCAGATGACAAGTTAAAACTTTGAGATGAAGTCACTTTTTTTTGTTTTTGCATGAAGATGAGCTCTGTGGTACATATATACTCCTGGGAAAATTGTTGCTTTTGGGTTGCTTTGGCTTGATGTTTTACTTAGAGTTCTGTCAGACTGGGGCCAGATTGCAGTTGTGGCCTGTGGTTTGGTACAATGTAAAATGTCTGTGACTTGCACATAATAAGAAAAGCCATTTTCTAAGTGTATGCAAGTTAGCAACTCGGATCACTGGAAGTTAAGAAAAATCTTGCTTTTACAGTGGGGTTTTTAATTGTGGTGTGTGCCTTTCATGGAAATGGTCTATCCTTCCTCCCCTTTCAAGCTGAACTTGTTTACTTGGCCCTGTATTGCATTTTATAGTTTCTGTCCCAGGCACTTAGTAATCATAGAACTAAAACAATTGAACTGGAAGTTTGTCTTTTATCTTTCATTTGTATCTGTGAGTTTGAGGTAAAAAGCCAACCCTGACTCTGGCCTGCAGGGATGTTCCACGCAGAGCTTTGTTCACAGCCTTGCTTGCTTTCTCTGCCTGTGGCTGTAAAGTGTCTGGACTTTGCTACAACTAAAGGAGTCCTCATAGGACGAGGTCACTTTCTGAAGCAATTTCTCGTGTCTTGAATGCTTGGGTGTATTTAATAATTCCCCAGGTATTAAGATAGCACTGATCAGAGAGTGCTTGAGGGTTTGTTGGCACAGCATCAGGTGTTGGCATTGGTTTGAAAGGACCCATTGCTGGGTGCTGGTTGTGCCCGTGCATAAAAATAAAAAAGATTTTGTGTGATCCAACATTCTGGATAGGTAAATATGATTGGGAGTAATTTTCTGGCTGCTTGCTGTAGTCTGGTTTCAGTCACTGTTCACACACAGTTTATCTGCGTGGGATAAAGGGACCTCAGGCAGTGTAATGCCAGAGCTGCAAAAATCCCAGTTCTGTTTCAGTACTAACACTGCAGTTCTGCAGCAGAAGGACAGCACATGGAGTACTGGAGTCCTCCTTAGGTTTTATTTTGGGGCTGCCTTCCTGTTTGGTCTGGGCACTTAGTGTCTGGAGCTTGATACAGTTCTGGATACAATTTGCAAAAGCTTCAGTGCTTTTGTTGCTCTGTATGAGCTCTTTGTTTTCATTGTACTGCTGTTATGAAAGGTCTTGAGCAAAGTCTACATACAAGAAACATTTTGTCAACTTTCATAAGCAGAAATGTACAAAATGTGTCAGGATAGTCCTTTCAGCCTGCATGTGTGCTTTAAGTGCTGTCTGTAGCAAGGTGTTGTGCCGTATATAGCTTAGGCAAGGTAGTGGTGGGAAGCACATTGTCAGTAAATTGTCTTCTGAGTGATTTTCAGTATGAAATGCTGTACAAAGTAACACCTTGCCCAACACTGCTGCACTTAGAAAAGTTTCCTTCCTGATAAGAAAACATCACTGTAGTGACTTAACAGTGACGTGACTCTTTTGGGACTACCACTGCAGCGCGGTATGAAAGATGTGTAGAAAATAGTAACAGTAGATTTTTTTAGTGCCGACTTTTAAGCTTTCAGCCTGTAGACCAGATCCAGTTCTCCAAAATCAATCACTCTCTCGATGGCCTGTTCTGCCCAGGGATCCTTTAGCAATGAATAGGGATGAGACATAGATCTAATAAGCTCTTTTTACAAAATGCTCCTGCTTCCTCTCCTGCATTTCTTAACTCAGCTGTACATTGGAGTTGGAAAGGCATCTGCTATAAAATCAAGATTCTGGAAAATCCCATCACATGAAAGTTGCATTTATGGATTTCTTTCCTGTGAACTAAAATTAGTCTCTTCAAAGGCATTGTATCTTAATGGCATGTATTGCTATCAAATGGTAGGAGAAAGAGATACTGTCCTTTTGGTTTCCATGCTGCAGATAATGCTTTTCTGGTGGTTGGAGGAACCATGATGTGGGATCATCTCATGCTACTTTGAATTATTGTGGTCTGTCCTGTGTTAAAAAAAAAAACAAACTGCAACTCTTGTGCCTCATTGTTGGAGAAATGGTATAGCAGATGAAAAAAAAAGTACTTGAGAAGGCATTAATTGTCAAAACCAACATCTAGCAGTACAGAATAAAGTGTGCTCAGCATAATTTTGTGAGTGTATGTACATGTATGCACATACATGCAATTAAGAGTCAGTGATACATTTGCAAGAGGATAATGCTACCCAGATTTTCCAGAAACACTGCCATGAAGGCATAAGGCACATAATTATTTAGCATGGATATTTTTTGCCTTGTCTTAAGATGCCTTTGTGCAAACATGAGATTCTAGCACTGAAACTTCAAACAGATCTCACTCTGTAAACACTTGAAGTACCAGCCTATATTTAGTCCTTATTAAAATTGAACAGTATGCTGTTATGTGAGTAATTCTCTGACATTACTGGGAAGACTTGTAGGATAATAGAATAAGGTCAGTAATGTACAACTAATCCCAGCTCAGAGTTTTGCTAGTTACTAACTGTGCAGCCAATATGCAGGCCAGGACAAGTGCTCAGAAACAGGAGGATCAGAGCAGTGCTGTTGTGAGATGCTGTGCTCCAGGAGAGTCCAGCTTTGCCCTGGATATTCTTGCCTTAGGATATGGAACATGTGCCACCCTAACACACTGAGTGGATTTAAGCACATGTAGAAGAAATTCATTTGAAGCACATTGTAAAAGCGTTTAGGGGGACATTGGATAAAGTAGTTTGAAAAAAATATAGGCTTATACTGCAGGATATACTTCTGTTCTTTTTAAGGAAAATTAGGAGGACAGAAATAATTTGCCAAGAATTGTTGACGTAGAATTACGCATCCGGTTGTGATATGAAGTAGCTAAGATTTCTTCTTGAAAATATTGTAACTTATTGCATAGGACAGTGATATTTCAGGGTCATGTGTCCACAAAACACACATTTAACTGTGCAACTGGCTTTTGATACTGTAGAAGTATATCCAGAATTCAAGATAGGTTGGAGGAGTGTAAGAGGCGTTTTTATTGTTTCATGGGGAACACTCTGTAAGAAATGGCCTTGTTGCTGAATTTGTTACTTTTTTTTTTTTCTGATGGTTAATTGTTGTAAAGAAGAAAATCTGTTGGCTTTTCATGAGAATTGTCTCTGCATGTGCCTTGGCCTTTCATCCCACCCACCTGCCTCATAAGGGACCTAATGGAGTTCCAGGGTAAGGCAGGGATTGTAATGGACAAGTCGAGTAGAGGGATGAAATGTCTCAATTTCTGTTTAGAGGAATATAGGAACAGACTTGTATTTGACTTTTGATTTTTCCCCACACTACTGCTGAAGTCTTGTCATTTTACTTGTATCTTTCCAAGTGCCAGACTTTGATTTAGGCCACGTGGCACAATTCAGGTTTAGCCAGGAAATCGTTTTATTGACAAGCTGTTAGTTACGGCTTCTTGTTTTCAGAGAGTAAGTACAATTGTGCACAAGTAACTTGGATAGCTGTGGCTATAAGTCCCTAAGAGTTTTTTTCTTGAGACTATATCTAGAAAGTATGATTTTCCACACAAGGAAAAATAAAATCAGGTGATAAAGTGCTTTTACAAAAGGGTACATAATAGTGAAGGTTACTTTTATTAGTAATGCATTAGACATTTGCATTATCCAGTGTAAGGGTAGCAATAATGTCATGAGAAGACAGACTTTTGAAACAACTCTTCAGTTAATGATATTTTTAACAGTTTGTTCTAGGTTATTGTTTTAAGATAGTAAACATTTGTGCTTTAGTTGAGTGTCTTAAGTGCTAAGAATCTGAATGCTGAAAATTTCAGGTCTAGACTGAGAAACATTAAAGATCCTTTAGCAGTGTTGTGTGTCTGTTCTTAGAGATTTGCTCAATGAAGGAACATTTCCAGTCTCTTCCTGAAATACTTTGGGCCTTTGGAACCATTTTAGATTTCACTAAGGTGCTGCCATTGTGTTGAGCACAGGAAGCCAGTGAAGATCTCTGAGATCTTGGGAATGTTTCTTCCTGTAGTACTGGTACTGTAGTGGTCATGGCCATTCAAAGCAAAGGGCTGATTGGAATTTGGAGTGTCTTTCTCACACTGAAATTCTCTTCATTTTATTTTCAAAAGAATGTCTGAAATGCAAATACCGCTCCTTCAAAACTTCTGTTTGCGTGTGCTGTATCTCAGCTGAAGGTTGGTGATTTAAATGCCCATCTAATGTGTTTTAAAGCCCATTGTGCTATAGCATTGCACAACTAAATAATGACACTGCACCCATTTCTTCTGAAACTTAATCTTGAAAATGATGCTTTTTTTGGCTCAGTTGTTAAATGGAGCATAGCAGGAAAAAATTGAGATTACAGGAATGTGGTAACAAATGGAATGTGCTTGAGTTTGGTTGGGGTTTTTTTTTGTTGTGAAATGGAGGAGTTGCAGTGTCTGTTGTGCTTTACCTTGTCATACAAATCAGGCATTACACAATAGATGTGTCTAAAATGATTTTGAATAGAGGTTTGGCTTAGTATTCTGCCTGTTACCTGCAGGCCATCTGAATTTATAGGCCTGATTCTGTCTGTATGGTTTTGTGCTTATTAGTAGCAAACCTCTGAAGACTTCAGGGTGTAAATAAATGCAGGAGAAACTCTTTATGAGGGAAAGATAATGATCTGCATCTGACTTGTGGAGAGCTGGGTAGGAGTCGATAGCACTTTCCCACTTAATTGCTGGCGTAGAGGAGAATGACAGCATTATTTAGGAAAGTTGGGATAGCTTTTAAAATCACATTTGTCAAAACCACTATAAATTAGGGTGATATTACACTTTTAAATGTGTTTACTTTAATATTTTTTAAAAGCAGAGTAAGTAAACTGACAAAGTTTATGAAAGATGCCCTGGGTTTAGCTAGGGAACAAAATTAGATTTGGTCATTCATTAGTATTTTAAAGACTGTGCTGTTCTGACTTGGTGTCATAAAGTAGCATCTTAGTTCATGATCATATAATTTGAGTGTGTCCAAGAGACAGTTTAAGTGACTGCTGTCATGCTAGATTTGTGCTGGAAATAGTTATAGCTATTAGTGCCAGTTATATAGCTGCTCTTGAAAGGAAATGGGCTCTTGCTTATGCAGTGGGACTGTTGTTGCATAGCAACTACTGTGCTGAAAGCTTAGAATCAGATGCTCCCTTGAAGTTCACTGTGCCCCAATAATGCTTAATTTATCTGTGCCTTACGCTGCCTTTATGGCAGTGGTGAACGCCTTTTATGAGGGCACTCGCTCATGTCTGCAGTATACATTTACTTTTCTTTCTCCCTGTGCTTAGAACTCTGTGCAATCATGCATTTTTTAGCCCAGTTTTCTGAAGGTGGAGACCTTAATAATGTGATTACTCACATTGAACCAAAATCAAGAGTTCATAATCTGTAGAAGAAAGGCAAGCCCAGCATCCCTCATGGATAGGCAGCTGGTCTTGTGTTGTCCTGAGTGGAGGCTGTTGCTTGACAAGTAAACATAGCTGGAATATGTGGCTAGTTGGCATGCTCATTACTTGTAATTAATGATATCAAAGCATGCCACAGGTGGATGACATGAGGGTATTGAGTATTGGAGGCAGACTGGGAGATGGGATAGAGAAGGGAAACAGTTGTAGTGAAAAAAGAACTTGGGTTTGCTTAGGTGTTACATTTGCTGGTTGGAGAACTGTCTTATGAAGAATGGAGATTTAAAAGAAACTTAGGAAGGTATAGGGAATCTTGGCCTATAGAAGTTGCTTTGAAATGCTTTGTATGAAAATAACATTTTCCAGCTCTTGAAACATGTAATAAACACTGCTGGGTGTGTTCTCAGGTCTGTACTTGATCCTCAGAATGCCAGCACAGTTCATCATCCTGTTTCCTCAGTGAGCCTCTTTGTGTACTTGCCTGTGTGCAGCCTTTGACTTCACATGTGCTGTGCTCAAATTTAGGCTTTGGTGAAGAACTTGCTTAGGAAATGACATCTTCAGAGGTGCTGAGGAATCTGCTTCAGTAGCTGCTGATTAAATATCTCCCTCAGCCAGGGCTTTGACTTGTTTATGATACTGTACACTTCTAAAAAGTGGGTAAATAACATAGCTGTATTTAATCCTGTGTAGCTTTGAAAGAATACCTGGTTTTCTGTGCTGATAATTTAGGACCATCTAGGTGCCATCTTGGGATGGAACATGTGCTAGCCCAGAGCTTTGTAAAGCATTCTGTTGTGTTCACCTTGCAGTAACAGAGTGACGCAGCTGCATCATCTCCTGCTTATTTTAATACAGGGCTGATATAATCCAGGCCTCTTCCTCTGCCTTAAGTAGTTTGGATATACCAAAGCAAACCAATCTAGACTGTTTGTATTAGCTGACTGGAAGCCTTTTACTGTTGGCATGTTAGAGAGAGTATTTTTTAATCTGTTTGGTGGTTCCTTTCCTAAAGAACAGATTCTGACTTCTGGGTAGATATTAAGATGCCTCAAGTTGTTACTGCATAGGGTTACAGTAAATATGGCAAGGTTTTAAATTACTGTGCTAAGTAAATCTATTAACTTCTCCAGAATGTGTGATATTAAGAATCTTAACTTCTGCAATAATTATGAAATTAAGTGTTTATTGGAGTTTATCCAGGTTTATATTAAAGTTATTTCAATTTACAATGTTTTTTAACAGGTTTTTTAATTTAGGAAAATTCTTGTCTGATGACTTTATAAAATGGTCCCCTGCATTAATTAGAATGGATTTCTTGCTGGTTGGTTTTCTTCAGTCGGGACCATAACATAAATGTCATTGCTTCATACTTCCACAATTTACAAACAAAAGGGTGTATTAAACATCTTCTAGTTACAAGTTATTTTACTAAGCTCCAGTGAATTAATCATTGGATGGAAATAGTTGAAAAATGCAAATGAGGTTGTAATGCCGCAGATTTTCAGCACTTTGTCACAAAGACCAGTTCCAATACTTAACCAGTAACTTCTGTCACTGAATGTGTATCCATGCAAGCTATTAAAATAGCTTCACTTAAAATAAATTTTAGCCCAATTACAGGTTGCCAAAATTTAATACTTAACTTTACATTAATTTTTAAAAAACTCCTGCAAATTAAAAATATTACTTATTAATTACTATGTAAGAAACTTCAAAGTTTATCCAAACAGAGATGGATTCTGTAATTCTTAGTAAATGGCTCTTACTTGTGTGAGTCATCTGGAATGCTGTTCTGTGACTGTTGCAGAAACTTGCCCAGGATAATTGGCATTTTTCTTGTATTAAAGCTTCTGTGCATAATTTTCTATGTGAAAATTGCCTTGTGCTTTTGGAAGTTTAGATGGCTTCCATCTCAGCAGACCATTAATAAATTAATGATTAGCTGCCTTTCCAAAGGTGATCTTTGCTTTAAAAAAAATAGAATTACTTTCTCCAATTAATTGCTGCTCGTTCACACAGTTTCATTTCTAGGGAATTATGAAAGGTTTTAAAGGTTAGGAACTAATATAATGAACAGCAGCAATATTTTTCTTTTCTGTATTCTTTCCAGGACACTTAAAAGAGATGGTTACCTTATGGGGAGCAGTGTAACTTGCATGAAAGGCTTGGACTTTATACTTGATAAATGTGTAGTTTCTTTCACAGAAGGAATTAAAAAAAATGTTATCTTTTTCATATGGAGTGTCTGAATACATGTACAGTGTATCTAACAGGTACAATAAATGCAGCTGGTGATTGATAGTGCTCATTATGTCTCACTTTGAGTTAAATTAATGTCTCACTTTATTGTACATAAGATCATAAGGAGCATGAATCCTGCTAGCTGGATTTGCTGTGATAACTTGTAACTGCTGGGGGTCAGAAGTGGGGATCCTGAGTTGGTGTGAGCATGGTAATGTTTCTGTTAATTCCATCTGTGCTTGTGCTGCTGTAGCTGGGATAGAGCAGGGCTGAGGGCTTGTGGGTAGAGGGACCATCATGACCAGCTGATGTATTTGCAGTAGATGAACTTCTGGGGGCACAAACCCCTGGCCAGGTCTTGAAAACAAACAGTAGAATTGAGGGAAGGAAAGCAGCTTGAAGGGCTGCTTCAAGTTTTGGTGGGGGCTGCTCAGAAAGGCCACCTGGAAGGTGACATGGTGTTTGGAGCAGAAGGTTCTGGTGAGAAGGAAATTGTCCCCTCAGTTTCTGTGGGGAACAGGAAGTCACTGTAAAATTCATGTTAGCCAAAAGAGTGTACCAGAAAGCCAAAATAAAGTTGGATAGCATTTTTTAGTGTTTTATACACTTGGCAATTGAGGTGCTTTACACCCTGCTCCCAAGGAGCTGGTCTGAAGTCCTCAAATAGCAGGAGTGATTTCTGTGAGTAGTGACAGTGCTTGTGTGCCTGAGTTCAGTGTGCAGGGACTGGCTTGGCCAACTGTGCCAGTGCATGAAACATTTGAGGGGGTTCAGGAGTCTTGATCTTTACTGGGAGGAGTATCTTGTGATTGTGGTGATGTTATGGAAAATCTGCACCTGTTCATTAGATAGTCTGGGGTGAGTTGACTTCTTGTTTCAGTGAAATTGCTGGTGAGGAAGTTGTTTGGAAATCAAGTTTGATGGATTTAGAAAAATGTCTGAAAAATTAATTCTAATTTGTAATACCTGATAATGTAGTTTTTGTTGGTGGTGTTTTTTGGTCTTTTTTTTTTTTGTTACTTGGTTTCAACTAGGAGTTTAAAAGAATTCCTTATATTTTATCTACAGGTGTATTTACCTGTGTGTGTTTGTTACAGTAATTTAGGTAATTAATGACTTCACAGAATGTTTATATTTGCAGTTCAGGTAATTTTTAATCTCCTAATTAAGGCTACCGAACATCTGGAGGAAGTAAACACAAATCAGCTGTTATCTTCCCCTTTTTTCTTTTTGATGCTTAGAAATGGGAAAATACTCATGGTGTTACATAGAAGACTTGATTTAAATGAATATAAATTGTTCTATTGAGAGCCCTCTTCAGAGATACTTTGTTCTGTTCAGAATTATGACTAAAAGCTGGTGAGTGGCCTCGCATTGTTGTTGATCTGTGTTTGAACAATGCTCAGTATCTGCAGTGAAGTATTCCCAGTCCCTGATGAGGTTAGAATGCCAAAGCTATTGTGAAACTAGAAATCACCTGTTTGATAACCTTCCATTTTTGCTAACTTTTATTTGTTGTATTGGTAGTAGTCCTAATTGTGCAGAAAAATGTCATCTTCTGGAAGTGTGCTGACACACTTTAAAGCAGGATTTTCATTATGTCAATTAAGTCTTTGCATGTAATTAAAATAAGTAAATATCTTGTAAGTGTTCAGTGGAACATGATTTACTTTTTCTGCAAATCTCTCAATTTTTGCAGTTTTTTGAAGGTTTAAGAGGTAGGTGGACAAGTTTGTGTCCCTTGACAAGTGAAGAACTTCTGCTTTTCTTATTTTTGAGGCTTCATTTACACCCTGTCCTGTTGCCAGACATTCCCATTGATACTCAAATGCTCTCCTAAAATCCAGTCAGTCCAGGTCACCTGACACTGTTAGACTCTGACAGTGATGTAATAGCTAAATACATTTTAATCAGATGTGGTCCAACTACTCCTCTGATCCTTGTGGCAGTACCTGTTTGAAAAGAAACAGCAACAGCAAAAACAACTCCTCCAGATGTGTGCTCTGGTCTCCTAGGAAACCACGTCTTTGTTCTCTACTGAAGATGAAAACAGGGATGAAAATAGGTTTAATACCCCTGGCAATAACTTAAGATTTTTCTAAAATTCCATTTGAGGCTTTTGATCCTGTGAGTAATAACCTGGCTTAATCTCAGGAAATGTGTTGTAGAATGTTTATATATAAAATTTTGGGAAATTATTTGAAGTGTTTGTAAAACAGCTAGGAATCTAAAGTTCTTGAAATGAAGACAATCACCTAGTGAATCACAAAGAACAGAAGTGGGGTGGAGCTGATTACATCCATTGCACTTGTGATAGCAGCTTGTGTTTGGCAGACTGTCACAAATGCATTTATTGAAAGAGAGAATACTGTCCTGTAGTGATATATTTTACATTTTGTGCAGTTTAGGGGGGATTTCTTCTAGCTGCCTGTTCCTGTAGGTCAGGTGTATTAGCTCTTGGGGAATATCTTCCAAAAGACCAGATTTTTACTCTGTGTTTGCATATTGGTATTAATTTATTGACTTAAACATAATCCCCAGGCTTGATGCTCTCACTGTTCATCATGAGCTTCAGCAAATCACTTTGGCTGAGGCCCCTTAGCTGGAAGCAAGTAAGTCCAGAATGGTGCAGGAGGTGGTGAAGCACAGATCTATTTTGCCAGTTTGTCCTCTCTGTTCAGTTTCTTCTTAGCTTTGATCACATCCATGGGATTAAATGTTCAGACTCCCTTTTTTAAATCAGTGCAGGTGGATAATATGTTTTGAAGGAACTTCTTAGGGTGCTAAACATCTAATACTGGATACGTGTTTATTTCTAGGAGAAGGAGCTACAGCAGAAGTTCCTTCATCTTTTGTGATTCTGTCTCTGTGCACTCTGGTAGTCCTGGTCATTCTGCTGGCAAACTGTGTCTCCTGCTGTAAAGACCCTGAGATAGATTTCAAGGTAAGACCTGAAATTATCAGTGTGTGTACAGGTGGTATTTTCAGCTGCATCCTGCTATCCAGAACACTTGATGAGTGTTCTCTCATTCTGCAGTGTCACTGTGCATCCTCTCTCCTGAAGCAGCCAGTGACTCTATTCCTACAGCCTGTGGGTCCTGATGCAGCTGTTTATTTTAACTAATTGCTCCCTGCTGCAGTAAGGATCTTTAATGCCTTTTGAAAATAATAACTAGCTATCAGAATTAGTAGTAAAAGTTACACCTTTGAGACAATCTGCTGTGAAGAACGTTACACCTTTGAGACAATCTGCTGTGATTGTCTCAGCAGATTGTTTTTGTTGTTTTTCTGTGTTTTGTTTTTTCTTAGTCTACAGGTGGGATCTGTCAAATAAGAATACTGAAGATGCATATCTACTGTAACAAAACTCTTGAGAAATTGTCATCAGAGAATTGTTACTTTTGGAACATCTGTAATCAGTGTTCCTAAAATTGAGTTTTGCTCTCATTTCTAAATGGAGAATATTTGGCCTCAGCAGTTCATGGTAATTCATTCAAAGCCAGGGCTAGCATTTAAAGTGAAAACAAAACAAAGCAAAAAAACCAACAACACCAACAAACCCAAACCACCAAACCCACAAAAACCCAACTAAACAAAAACCCCTTGATTATTAAAAGCAATGCTTTAATCTCTTTAAGACAGCAATTAATGGAAAGTAAGGAATAGAACATTAAATATCTGTCACTATTCTTGGAAAAAAGCTAAGCTTCCTTAGCAGTGCTCCTTCAAACTGAAAGAAATGTATTAGTGCTTATTTAAAGGCAAGGATCAGCTTGTTTACTAAGACTTCTTTTGTTTAGGAATTTGAAGATAACTTTGATGATGAAATAGATTTTACACCTCCAGCAGAAGATACTCCATCTGTTCAGTCTCCAGCAGAAGTGTTTACTCTTTCAGTTCCCAATATTGCTTTACCAACTCCCTCCCAGTTTCCATCTCGTACAGGTAAAATTCTGGTTTTCAATGCAAAAACAAAAGTAGCCATTTCAGTGTCTAAAATGGAGTGTGGCTATTTGTTTGACTTTACTGTAATAAATAACTTGTTACAAATTTCCATAAACTGAGCCAATATGTTTTGTAGGGTAAAGGATAAAAGGGGAAATATTACTCCTAAGATATTAACCTGTGACAGGATAAGAGAGCTTAAGAGAACAGAACTGCCTTAAAAGCCCCTCTCTAGATTGCTGTCATTATATCTCTGTATACCTAAAGGGTTTGAAGTACCCTGGGACATTAGTGACTTCTCTTTAGTGGTTTTCTTCATGGCTAAGTTGTCATTGGATTTTAACCACCACCCTTAAATAGAAATAAGAGTGAATCCTTTACTTGACAGCAGTGCTGCTGCTCAGCTGCATCACTCCTTGATGTCACTGGAGACTATTTGTGCAGTAAATGTGATCTTGGTAAGACAGAGCATTAGGTTTCATCCCCCTGTGTGGAAGGGGTTTTGGAATGTATTCTTTAAAATACAATTTTGGTAAAAGGAAACTTAAGCATCTTATCATATTACAAGCAGAGTTTAGCCCAAAGTACATACTCCTATATTGTGCTATTTCACATAATTTTACATACTACTTGGGTTGCTCGATCATTAGATGTTCAGGGAAGCTTCTAGGAAAATTCCTGTACAAATTTCAAGAAACTCTCAGTGTGCCTTTAACACAAATGCCACAGTTGTACAAATGACTCAGTATTTTAAAGAGCTGGGAAAAATTATGAGTGAAAAGTTTTGTCAGCTCTTCTGTGTAGCCATAATTGTTACAATGAAGCTGTCACAACAAGTGTTTTGCCAGAAGGAAGGCAATGTGCCTGAGTACTTGGATAAAATGTGCTTGCACTGCTGTGGCCTTCACCATGCTTAGGAGCGCATTTACAGTGATTTATACAGCTCTGGCTCTTCCAGCACAACAATACTGCTCTAAATGGAGTTTATAGAAATAAATTGTGGGCTAGAGTTCTTAGACAAGAAAAAGTTTTGTTTAAATCAATTAGTGTTCCTCACCAATTGGGCAGCAGAGGGGTCAACACTGCTGAATCTCTTCTGGTGAATGAGTTCTGCCATTGTTACTGCCCATCCTCTGCCAAGATCTGGGTTTTCTTTTCTGTCCTCCTCTCTGGGCTTTTATGTGAAGTATTTTTAGTTGAAAAATGTCCTCCTTCCAGATGGTAGCTACAAATAGGGCAGTTGTGCTGAAGAATAAAGCAGGCAAACCTTTTCTCTTGAAATGGTAATTCTATATAACTGTAATTGTTAAGATGTACAAACAATGAGTTTTGTCTTGGCTTTTCTATTTTGTTTACATGGCAGACTTTTGTAAGTAGGTTATTTTCTCTACCCAGAAACAGGCAATAATACACTTTCATATTGGAAGCAGAACTTAGCCTTTTTGCTTTCTTGCTGAGTATGTTAAAAACCTAAATTCATGTTAAAAACATGTAAGTTGGCATTTCATCAGGACAATTGCTGTGGTTTTTTGGGGGGTGTGTTCTGGTGTAGTTTAGAAGCTGGACATGAGAAAAACTTCACTTGAGTGCTGTTGTCACAGCATTACCTTCCTATTTTATGTACATCTGAGTAGGGTTTGGTGCTTGGGCTGAATGTGTGCACCCAGCTGGGTATAAATCCTGCAGAAGGTTGCACTGTTTCCTCAGCAGTTGCTAACTTTGGCCATCTGAGTGTTTGATAGTGTTACGTTTGTTTCCTTGTGTGACAGATGGAACAAAGTCTCAAGTTGCGCGTCAGAGTCTAAACTACATCCAGGAAATTGGAAATGGCTGGTTTGGAAAGGTGAGGAGTTATCTCTTCATATTGCCCAGATTGAGGCTTATTCTCAGGTGACTAGGCCTCTGTATTTACTTTAAAATGCTACTCAAGAAAGAAAAAAAAGCATAAAAAATTTCAGTTGAAATTAGATATTTCCTTACATGCATTTTTTAGCTGTAATCACAGCACTAATCTGTGCTTTTTAAATTTACTTGTAGATTCTTACTAGAGACTAGTTAGACATTTCACTTCCATGAATTTTATTTAATACACTCCTATTTTTACCAATTCTTTTTAGGGAAAAAAATTAAGTAAATAAGTGGTCTTCACTAGAAAACGTTTTCTGAAAGCTGACTTGTAAATCAGTTGTCAAGATCAAAGTATTTGTATTTAATTATCAAAGCTCTGTTTGTGTTTGTAAAAAAGCTAGGAAATCTTTCCTGCAACATGTTTTTAGCTCTTGTTTTTCTTTGCAGGAAGACTACAAATGTTTTTTCCCCTCTGATTTAAGACACAATCTCTCTTTCAGGTTCTCCTTGGAGAGATCTACACAGGCACTAGTGTAGCAAGGGTAATAGTGAAGGAGTTAAAGGCAAGTGCAGGTCCCAAGGAGCAAGAACAATTCTTAAGAAATGGAGAACCATATTAGTAAGTAATGTTTCAGAGCTTCATTCTGCTGCAGATAAATTATGGATATTGCTTTTGTTCAGTGTTATTGTCTCTACTTGCCCTCACATATAACTGTAATGTTTTTCTTTAAAATGTGAAATACACTCAACCCAAAGTGAGCAAAAGTTGTGTTCACATAACTTAGTGTGGTTTACCTTGCCTGGATGTGCTGTAAAAGCTTGGTCAGTGAAGAGCTTTCTCCTCTTGGTGCTTTCTAACGTCCTGGCTGTATTTGCATTTAGGCTTAGGTTATTGGCATTTGTCAGAAGAAATTTCATGCCTTCTGCTGCATTGGCACAAGTGGTTTTGGAGCAATTTTGGAAAGTAACTGATCTGGCTGGGAACTAAGCTGGCTAAAAGAAGGTTTATCTTGTACCTTGGTGTAGTTCATGGGTTGCATGTTTTTATTATTTTTGGTATGAGGAGTTGTGGGAGGATGAGTGTGACTCTCATGTGGCAATCCTGGCTTTTGTGGGATTGAGATCCTGTGAGTTTTGGCTGCTGTCAGTGATACACTTCAGCAATACCAAGGTACAAATGGAATCTGTGCCTTTGGTACTTGCACCTTCTGTTCCTGCCACCCCCCTCCAATGTAATGTGTTGAAACTTCTGGTAGGGTTTTCAGTGTGTTGCATTCTACTGTGATCTTCCTGGCTTTAACTGTATTTTTTCCCTCCAGCATTCTTCAGCATCCAAATGTTCTCCAGTGTATTGGGCAGTGTGTGGAAGCCATTCCTTATCTCCTAGTTTTTGAGTTCTGTGACTTGGTAAGTGCACTTATATGAGATGCTGCACTTGTTTTTCCACTGGTGTAAGTTGTGTGTGGTATATTTACTGCCCTTTGCTCATGAAATTATTCTTTTGCTTTCTTGTTTTTTGATTAGCCAGAATTTTAGAAGGCTTTTGTTTATTTTTTTAGAGGAACCACGATTACAATTTTTGTTTGTACTCTTTTCAGTTCATCATGTATGTTCTAAGTGCTTGTGGAGTGTTCTGAAGAGGCAAATAGCTGTTCTTTGATAATGGAGTTACCAGTGTCTCTGTCTGCCTTCAGCAAGGAGCTTGGAGGGCAGAGGGTGTCATAGCAGGAAGCTTTTTATCACAGTCCAGTATCATGTGCACACACCAACATCACCTCCAAAATATTTGCTGTCTGCAGTCTTAATGTGCTTTTAATACCATTTATGTGAAAATGTTAATTTAGGAAAATGGAAGAATTTCTTCCCTTCTGCCTTCTCCTCTACCTCCAAAGTGCCCAAAGTTTATCCATGCTATGCTGCTTTGTGCTAAAATGCAATGGTGGGCTCACTTCTGATATCAGTCATGGATTCTAATAGCTGGAATTTTCAGTTTCAGTCTTCATTCTCTTC
>NW_005054319.1:3942562-3966021 GCF_000277835.1 Geospiza fortis | reverse complement strand
CCTTTTATTTCCTTTCTCATGCCCTTTTTACCCCCCAGGCAGCTGCCTTGTGCCTCCTGGGCACCAAAAGAAAAGCCGGGAGCACATTGGAGGGTGATCCCAGTGCTGTCAGTGCCACATGGTCCCTGCAATGGGAGGGACAGCTCAAAGCCTTGCTCAGCCACTGCAGTCCTTGGAATGTTCCTGAATGTTGGGAGGAAGGGGGGGCATGTACAGAGCCTTTGAACTGTGCCCAGAGTGCAGAGCCATGAGAGACAAAAATTTGCATGCATGGGCTGGAAAGACTTGAATTGTTTTATTGTGGCATAACACATTGCTAAAACCAAATAAACCCCAGAGTCCAAGTGGCTGTCTAAACATTGGCTCAGTGGCTGCTTTTAAGGTTTGGTGTGTAGATGTTACCCAAAGCAGAGTTCCTTGGGAAATGTCAAGACAGAAATGATGTCAGAAGTGCACAGATGTTACTAAGGAATGAGTCTTTCAGAAATGAGACAGTTTGCATTTATAAATTTCAGCAAGATCTTTTTTAGCAGTTTCTCTATTGCAGAATACCACTTTAAACTCAGGTACAAAAATCTACTTCTGGTTGCCTCAGGCAATTTAAATTTCTTAGCATGAACTTGAGTTTTTGGACACGTATCAATTAATCTGTTACCTTAAATAACTATATTTTTCCATGCTGCTCTTTTGCTCAAATGTATTAGCTGTGGTAAATTAATGAGGCAGAAGTGCTGATAAAATCCTTCTTTTCCAAATCGAAGAAATACTTGAACTTTTTAAGTGTCTGATCAAAGTGAAATGTTCTGGGTTTGCTAACAATTAAAAACTCTGAGCCTAAGGTTAACAGATAAGGTTTTTCATAGTTTTTCAATGTAGAAATAGAATGCTACTTACTGGTTTTTAAACCTGCTATTCAAATTGGAGTTTCTTTAAAAGGATCCTGGAAAGTGAGTTGCATTTTATAGAGTCTATCAGATATACATCCAAATCAGATTTAATTGCTGCCATGTTTTCAAATAGTTATGTGATTTAATCCAACTTTAAATTTGAAGATGGAGTAGCTTTTAAAGATTGCCCTACTTTAGGTATACAGGAAAAATAGTATCCTTGTTTAATTCTTCATTTTTTATGCCAGAAGTTGTCATGATCCTGCAGAGTAATCTGGAAAGGATTTTATTTAAGGGGATAAAATAGATTTTCGCTTTAACTGGGGGCAGTAAGCTTGACAGTTAAAGTGGTAGTTTTACAAATTTGAGTGTAGTTAAGTAATTTCTTTGGAATGAAAAATAAATGTCTGTGTTCATTATTCTATTCCAAGTGAACTAAAACTTGGTTTTAGAAAATTATATATTACAGTCAGTTAAACATAACTTTCATATTAAAGTCTGGCTGACTTAAAGGGTTCTTACTTGGTAGAGCTGAGTATCTCCTAGACATGATGGAGTTTCTTTGTGCACACAAATGCTCAGGGGCTGGGCAGACAGGACAATGTTCCCTTTGCAGGTTGGTGCAGAGCCTGGGCCAAGTGAGCAGCTCAGTATCCCTGTCCATCTCTAGTTCTTGTTGTGATCCAGGGCCAGGAGTGGGAGGTGGCAATGTTGGAGTAAGTGCAGAGAAGAGACAGGAAGGAAGGCATGTAAGGGAAGCATGATGGAAAAGAAGATGTGCCTAAATAGGTTTTGTAAGTAAAAAGGTTTTTAGGGGAGTGTCAGGAAGCTTTTTATCACTGCAGTTGGAATGGCAATTTTTTGGGTTTTTTAGACTTCTAGTAATTGATCTCAAAGCTCTGTTTGTTTTTCTTTTCCCCGAAATTGGGTGAATTGGAATGCATGGAGGTACTTCCAAAACACACAGGAGTGATTCTTCAGCAGAAAAAGCATAAGGGCAGGTGGAACTGAAGTGGTGGACTAAAGGTTCCAGTGGCTGTGGTGACTTGTTCAGATGGGGAGGATGAGAAATGTGGTCCTGTTCAGCTGCCAGTGGTTTGATGCTCAGCCAAAGCTCTTTCCTGTATGTTATGGTGATGTCTATGTATATCCAGCAAAATAAACCTGTTTTAATCCCTTGTGTGTTTAAGAATTCAGTAGTTCTGAAAAAACATGGCAAGAAGATGAGCTGTGTTGGATAGGAAGTTCAATATCTTCAGATGATAAGTTCTTTTGAGGCTCACGTGGCAGTGTTGACCTTGTTTAGCAAATTTGGCATACAAGGTAACAAAAAATGTGGCTTTTCTGCTGACCAACTCAGTCTGGAGGGTACAGAGGTTGTTTTATTCACACTCCTTCAAACTCATAGCTTATCACAGCATGTCCTTCTTTTGCTACTTCTCTTGCTTGGATTTGTAGCCTTTTTAGGGCCAGTTGACCTTGTCTTGGCTGCTCAGGCAGCCCTGTTGGATTATCAGTTCCCAGGCTCCTTGGCACTGAAAGGTTTTGATCAGAGGCACTGGAAACTGTAGTGCAGAGACACCACAGCTGTCAGGGTGGCAATGCTGAATGTCAGGCAGGCTGGCTGGCTTGTTTTCTTGGCCACAGAAACTCCTGATCCATTTCTGGTACACAAGATTGCTGGTTGCATGTGCAAGAACTGTTTTGGCTACCATTTAGTCTATTTTATAATGTAACCCAAGTTGCTCTGTATCCCTTGCTTTGCAGAGCTGGGAAAGAAACAAGAGAAGTCCGTTGCACATAAGTGATTTAAGCTGTTAAATTCTATGCTTTGCCTGTGTTAAAATTATTTAGAAAACAGTAAATATAAAAAGAAATGCTCAAAAAGGTCTAACAGCCCCTTTCCCCATATTAGTTGTGTTGTATGTTGGTGCAGGCTGCTATGAATAGTTAACTGTTCACTGTAAAACATTGCAGAATGATGCCAGGGTTAAAATAGTGGTTGCTGTCTTATTAACTTTAATATATTACTCAGCCCTGTGTGTGGCCAGCATTTTGTCAGCACAGCAAATCCTCTAATGGATTGACATAATTTATGAGTAAAAGGAAAGTTATTCAAATGTGGAAGTTGCATATATATTGGGAGGCTGATTTGCCTATCAAATTCTTCCAGAAATTCTTCAAGTCTTGCAATTGCCTGGGCAGATGAGATCAGCAGGATGCAGTATTTGCCTGGAATGCTCTGCAGCTTACTTTAGGGATGTTGCTGTTAGGGGAAGGTGTCTGCTTGCAGTGATTGGTTCTTTTTTTAATTACTGCCCCTTGAAAGCATGTTCTAATCAAAAAAGAATCTTTGCCATGAAAACGTCGTAATCAAAGAGTTCAGTGAATCTATTTAATGATCATGGTCAATATGTGGATATGAGCCAAAGAGCAGATTTATCAGTGGTGTGTGGTTTAACAATAAAGGGAGGATGTGTCAGGTTATGACAATTTGGTAGAATGTGTTCAGTTGATGTAATTTGGTAGCTGTTTCCCATTTTTAAAACCTCATTAGTTTTAAAACCATCAATGCCTTCTGGTTAGAAAGTCATGTCAGCCATTTGGGTGTTCACATGAACCCAGTATGGAATTTGCACAAAGAAAAACCTGCCAAAGAGCACTGACTGTAAGTGTGCCCCAGCTTCTGGCTGTTACAGAGAAAAGTGTATTGAAACTTATAAAAATGGCTGAACAGGGAAGGATGGGAAGAAAGGCAAAATGCAGTTCTTCATGGAATCCCAGGAGAGGAGGGAAAAGGCAGAGTGGCAGAGGAGGTTGGAGAGAAAGTAGAGCCTTCCTCAAGCATGATTATTGAGCTTTTTATATTTAGATGTCTCTGCAGTGAATTTTGCAGAACTGCATTTATTCAGATATATATAACCTTTGATATTTACTGTGTTAAAAAGTCTGTCAATAAAGGGCCATTTTGTGGCTCTCAAAATAGTGCAGGGATAATGTTGCTGTTTTGCTACTGTCTGCTTTTAGGCAGGGAAGCATCATAGGATAATTCAGGCTAGCAAGGAGCTCAGGAGATCTCCAGCCTCCTCCTCAAAGCCATATCATCCTGAGTTCAGACTGGATTTCTCAGGCTTTGTCCAGCTGAATCCTGAAAATATCCAGGGATGGAAACTGCATGTTCTTTCTGGGCAGCCTGCACTTCTGTTCATGTCCTTATGTGAAAAACTCCTTCCCTTACACTCAGTCTGAGCTCTCCATGTTTCAGCTCATGCCTGATCTCTCTCATCCTCCATCCATGGAGGAGCCTGGCTTAGCTTTTAATAACTTCTGCTGGGCAGTCATTGTGCTGAAGTCTTTCTCCATGAGTGATCCTGGTTCCCTCAGCCTCTCCTCATGGGGAAGTGCTGTGACCCCTGACTGTCATGGTGGCTTTTGCTGAACCTGCTCCAGTTTGTCTGTTCTGGAGCAGCCAGTTCTGAGCACAGGCTCTGTGTCATCTGCCCAGTGCTGAGGAGGTGCTGGGAGCTCCCCTGGGCCTGGCCCTGGCTGTGCAGCCCAGGAGCTGCTCCCAGCCTGCTGCCAGGGCACTCAGGGCTCTCTGCAGCTCCCAGGTCCCTTCCTGCAGAGCTGCTGCCCAGCTGCCACTGCTCACTTTGTGCTGTTGCAGGGGATTTTTCCTTCCCAGCTGTGAGAGTTTGCATTTGTCTTTCTGGAGTTTCATAAGGTCCCTGTTGAAACATTCTTCAGCTTCTCCAGGACCTTCTGAAGGGCAGTTCAGCCCCTGAGTGTGACCATTGGTTCACTCCAGTTTGGTACAAGCAATGTCCTTTTAGAGCAGTACCAAAAGTTCCTATTTTATATTTTTAACCTTGCTGGTAGCCTTAATTAGACCAGAATGGGAACATAGAACCAGTATGTTTCAAAGTGCTGGATTTAATAAAAGTTGGTTTTCCTACAAAAATATGTGCCTACATGAATAATTTACTAAATAAGGGATGTCACACAGCACTGCTATTGCTAATGCATTTAAAAATTAAAAAGTAATTCCTGGGTGCATTTCAGGCATCCTAGGAACTTAATCCACCTGGGACAAGCCCTAAGCAAGCAGTTGCTGTTTTAATGAATGACAATTTCAGAGTCTGACTTTCTTCAGGCTCTTGCTGCCACCTACAGTCAGCTCAGCTGGGAGTTCAGGGCTTGTATTCCTTGGGCTCTGCCGTTTGGAACCCGTGTGTGTTACAAACACTGTTCCTTTCCTAATTGTTTGGAACTCTGCTCTGGCAAGAGCTTCCTGGCCCAGGATTTGGGAAGACAATGGACATGGACAAAGGCCAGGATGTTATGCTGGTGAAACAAGTTGTGATATACATTGTGCAGTCTCAATGCAGAAATGTCTTTAAAGTAATTTGCTAACCTTTCAGAAACTCTATATTTTAAATAACAAAAATACAGGGCTGGTGGATTGAAAATCAAACTGTGAGAAAATGAACAACGGTGGCATGAGAAACTTGTTTTTTCCCTTGCTTGGATTCTCTTACTCCATAAGTCTTCCATTTCCTGAATGTTTGGACAGTATTCAATTATTTTCCTCTATTTCAAAGCTTCTTTTTTTAGTAATTTATGAAGTGCTTCTGTGGGCTCATTAATTACATATCTATTGCTCAGCATTGCCTGGGTTCAGTAAAACTGCTGCCATCATCAGAATTCTCTGACTGGAATGGGCTGTATTACCATGCTTTTTATACAGAAAGCTGGTGAGCTGGCAATGTCTGAAACTCTCTTCTCTGTAGTCTCTCCCTTCCAGCCCCTTACAAATTTCCAGACAGACAGCTTTGCTGATTTGGAGCACTTGAAAACTCATCTCATTTAAAAGCAGAGGCTCATCAAACTCTCTTTTTTTAATGGAAGTTATTAATGCATGACAGGTTTTACGTGGCAGTCTGATTTAGGATGCTAATTACTAAATGATTAGATTAAAAACCCTTAAGGACAATACCAAATGCCTTAGATGACTTTTGTAAGATCCTTTATGGAGACTGGAAGCTTGAGGAGCTTTATTTTATTGAGCATAAATGTGGTAAATAAGTAATGTGGTCAGTTGGATCTTTAGAAATAAATTTTAAAATTATTAATTTTTTTTTTTTAATTCAACCAACATATAAGGCTAATAAATATCTTCAACTTCTTTTACAGGGTGACCTGAAAACTTACATCTGCAATGAGCAGGAGCACATTAGGGGAGAGTCTCAGATAATGCTGCTGCAGAGAATGGCGTGTGAGATTGCTGCCGGCCTCGCTGTAATGCACAAACACAACTTTGTGCACAGGTAGGCTCCAGAGAAATGCCACTCAGCCCAGATACACTCTGAAACTCAGCTGGGTGTTTTCATTAAAATCCAGGGGTGCTGAAGACTGTGTTTGCACAAACATGTGAAATAGCCTGAGGTGTGATGCTAATGAAGGTGCTAACTGAGCTGCAGTGTGGTGGTGTTCAGCTCCACCTGCCTGAAAGCTGATCAGCTGCTCTTTGGGTTTGCAGCCCATCGAACACAACCTGGTGCCAAGCCAGTCCACATGGAGTAATTCTTGGCCAAGTCAAATTAATTTCGTTTATCGTGAAAGGAGGGATGTTAAAATTCTGTTACAGTGAATCTTATGGGCTGTGAATTTTTATTAGATTGTAGAAATTTAGAACTTCTTTGGTAATGTTACCTGTGTTACTAAAAATGGAAAAAAAACCCTTTTCTAATGCAGTAAGGAGGAAGATGAGTTTAGAAGGAAAATCTGACTGAAAGGGGTATTCTCTCACTGATGTTGTTCATGTAACATTTAAAGCTTCACTAAAGGAGGTAGTCAGATTTCAAAGTAATCATGCTAGCAGAAAAATCTTGTTCCCATCAGGAGAAATGCTAGATTTATTTTTAATTAATATAATTATTTTTAATTAAAGTTAATGTAGCGAATACTGAAAGAATGGCAGTAGTTGCAAACGGCTGGGAAAATTCATTCATGGAACAAGTTGGCCAAAAAAATACAAAATTTTTTTTTTTGCTTTAAATGTAAAGGTATTAAGGAACTGGAAGTTATTAACCTCTAAGATGACTGAAATATCAAAGAGTACTTGTTCTCCAAATGTGGCTTCCGTGGTGAAACCTTGGGTGCCACAAGACAGTTTGTCAGTCTGTTCTCTGCTGTGAACCAGCACTTGCATCACCCTGTCAGCGAGTCAGGAGCTTGTGTTGGAGCTTATTAATGAGCATCTTGCTGCTTAGGGAGGGCAGAGATCTTGTGTTCAGGGAGAAATGAGCTCTCAAACCTAAGTCTTAAAAGGTGCAGATTTAAAACAGCAGCAAAACCCTGAAAAAACCCGAAAGCCTGGACTCAGCTGGTGGCTGATGAACAGAACTCTTCTTTTAACCTATTTAACAATTTCAAATGACTTGGAGGTAATACCAGTTGTACCTGTCTAACAGAGGGATCAGTTTCTTGTCTTGCAGCAGCATGGCTCTGTAGGTATTCAATTTAACAGTGCATTTTTAGTGAAATACAGATAAACTTGGTAAATAATTAATCTGTGGATCTGCAAGATTCTCATTGTAATGTTTACTTCTAGCAACACTATCCTGATGCTGTCAGAGTAAGTGGTAAAGCTCCAGCATCAGTGATTTTGTTGTTAGTGGTAAATTCAAGCAGCCAACAATTTTTCTCTTCCAGGATATTTATTTAAATAGTAGAAAACAATTTGGGAAGCTCTGGGACATACTTGAAGGTTGTAGATGTGTTTCTGACCTGTGTAGTTCAATGACTCTGGAAAGGAAAACATCATCATCTGTCTTTGCAGCAGACAAGCTGTGGCTTTCAGACTGTTTGTACTCCAGAGACTTTTTTTAACAGAAGCAAAGGTAGAGTTCTTCCAGGGCACTTAATTGCCTAGACCCCTCTGTGAAACTGAAAAGTGAAATATTTGAGCAATTAGTCTGCTGAGCTCTTTGCTGTCGCAGCCACAGTTCCAGCTTCATTAAACTTGCATAAATTTCTGAGTTTGCTTGATGGGTTTCCTAAAACTGCCTCTTTGTATTATTACAGCAGCAGTGCTGGTTCATGAGTTTTTGTGGTCTGGTTTATGGTAGAAGCTGGGAGCAAATTCTGTGTTGATTCAAGAGCTTTGTGGTTTGTTTATTGGAAGACTTCTATGAAATATATTATTTTTTCTGTTGGTCTTTTTGAAAAACTGTCTGTAATTCTGGCTCATGTGTAATGTATGGGTTTGTTACTAAAGGAACTTAACTGTAGATTTAAGATATTACTGGTTGCTCAGTATGATATTGTAATTATTATTTAATCTGAATTGCTGATAAATTATTATTTAATCTGAATTGCTGATCTGATTTAATCTATGCTGAAGCATAGATTTTGCTTATGACAGTTAAAATGCAAGCCATGCAGTGCTAGGTGTGAAGAGGGGTGACATCACTGGAGCATGTGAACAGCCCACGTAATCTCCAGGAGAGGATTGTGAGCAGAATGCAATCACTGCATGGAAATGCTGTGTGTAGTTTGAATGCTTAAGAGTCTGCTCTAGAGAGGTGACTGCACCTTGAACTTTTTTATACAGGACAGCATAATAGTCCAGGGTTTTTGTATGAAAGCTTTAAATGGGATTGCCTTGTCACTGTGTTTAGTTTTCTTTGGATTCCAGAATGCAGAGTCTGCTTGGCTCTGTGGCTCTAAACTGATTCTCCTTTGAAGCAGTGGGAGTGCCCAAGGGAAATCACAGCCTTCTGGCCATAAAAGAAACCTTGTCCAATACATCCTCTCTAAGGAGAAACCCTATCAGTGTTTGTTTTTTCTGGAAGTGATGAGTGTTTGTATGGAACTGTAGTGGCCACAGTATTCCAGTGAGATATGGAATCAATCGTTGGCGTGTGTAGGTTCTAAAACTTAATAAAAACGTAAACAACAAAAAAACTATCTTAATGTTTGGTTTAGATCACAATTGTATTTTAGAAATTCCTTTCCCCAGTTCCTGTGCCTGGATTTGCCCTGCATATGAGTTGGTTTTTCAGAGTGCAGGGGCTGGTTTCATTTGCTCAGAAGAGGATCAGGAAGGGAGCTGCAGGAGCTCCAGGAGCATGCCTTGCTTGCACTCAGCTTGCCTCAGCCTTCAGCAGGGTTTAGGTCTATGGGGTCAGGCTGTAGCTCATGCACAGAGATTGCTGAACTATCTAGAGTGGATGCTGAGTGCTCAGCGCTGTTTTGTGTTACTGATCTGCTCCTATTACTTGCAACTGTAACCTGTAACTCTGCACAAGTCCTTGACTTTTAGATTCTAAGTTTCTAAAAAGTGTTTTCTTGGTTTTTCATTTGATACTTCAAACTGTGACCTGACTGTTCTAAGAACTGAAACTTCTGTTAACCCATTTGAATTTGCCTCGAAGACCTCCTGGTTTGTCTCACTGATTGTTTGTTTGCATTTGCAGTGACTTGGCCTTACGGAATTGCTTCCTTACATCCGATTTAAATGTCAAAGTAGGAGATTATGGTATAGGATTCAGTAGGTATAAGGTGAGTTAATCTTGTCATGGACCACTTTTTTTAAAGGATTCAGGGGCCAAGGTTACAGCAAGCATGCTTCAAAGTTGTGAACTGATACTAAGATTGTCCTTTATTTGAATAATGAACTTTCAAAGTATTACTGGCAAATAACTGTAGTGAGTTCATGTACCAGAATAGGTACCTTTCTAGAGATGAGTAGAGTTTTTGCTTTTGGAATCTTCTGCTAAATCTACCCTTTTTTGGTCCTATTTACAGTGGTCCTACAATATGAACAAACTAATTTTAATCTGTTTTAAGGACATGTTTGAAAGAAAAGTTCAAATTTCTTAATGAGAATATTCAAAATATTAAAGTATATCAATAAAGTGAAAAATTAAGGACATTATTTAAAAAATTTTGTAAGTACCAAACCTTAAACAAGAAATTGGCATTCAGTTTTCTGCTATGCAGTGACCAGTGAATGACTTTCCTCCATAACGTTTTTCTCTGCTACATGGGGAAGACAGGATTTTTTTTTTAATTATAATTTTTTACATAGGCATCACAGGAAAATGTGTTAAGGAAAGGACTGTCACTGTCTGGAAGTTGATCCAATATATGTTCAGCCTTTTTATGTTTTTTTTTTCTTCATTTTCATCAATAATTTAGGAAGATTATATTGAGACAGATGAGAAGAAACTTGTTCCTCTACGATGGACTGCACCTGAGTTAGTAACAAGTTTTCAAGACAGACTGTTATCAGCAGAGCAAAATAAATACAGTAACATATGGTATGTAGAAGGCTTTAAGAAATTTCAATGAGAGATCTGTGAACATATTTTCAAATGTTACATGAAGGAGTAAATAATATTTAAATTAGCCTGATGCATCAGATGTACAGTGGGTTAATCACTGTAAACCTGAAACTATATCCTGCTTTGGAAAGATGCTTAGAAATCTGTTGAGAGAAAATTGGAGCAAGCAAAAATGTTTAGCATAATAATAGGTGCTTATATTAATAAACAGAAGCATTTTATATTAATGAACATTTTATATTAATTAACAATTACTTATAATTATATTAATTTTATTAATTAATAAACGTTTTATATTAATAAAAATACCTTCAGATGTTTATAAATAAATGGTAAATTATTTTTCTAAAAATAAGTAGCTGTGAGTGACATAAAAAGATGATCCCACTAGAGCCTGATGAAGTTAAAATGGTAGAACAGTGGCATTTTAATTAAAATGCTGTGTTCTTGCTGCAGCATTTGAGAGCAACAATTAACTGATGGTTTCTGCTGCCAGAGAGCTGATAGACAATGGCTGGTGAACTCTTGAGGATGAACATTTTTGAAATAGCCAAGTTCCACTTCAGTTCTCAAGCCCCAAGAAATTTGGATAATGGAAATTGTGGATTAGGCTAACATTTCTGAAAACATTATAGTTAATTCCTGCTTTATATTTGAAAGTTATTAAATAGTAACCTAGGGTTTGTTTGGTGTTTTAAAAGTAGGGGTGCAGAAAGCAAGTAGGGCATATAGAAATTATGTAATAACTAATTTGCTTCCATCCTCCAAGGAGGTTTCCTCAGCTCATACCAGTCCAGTTCATCTGGACTGCAAGCAGCCAGGGTCTTAATGTTTCCAATTTGTATTTTAGTGCCTCTTATGCAGGGCTGCTTTGAACAGGTTTGAACTAGATGATTCCAGACACCCAATCTACATTATTCTACGTGCAGAGTCAGTTACTTTGCATTTTGAGCACAGAAAGATTCCCCAAAGATTGGCATTGACTGTACTCAGTGAAAATGTGATTAGTGTTGGATACAGTACAGATGCAGCACTGAGCAGAGGCAGCTTTTGACCACTGCAGCTTGACAATAAAGAATTCTGTGAACTCTGGAAGAGAGATGAGTTTTCTAGCAGTTTGACCTATAACTGCAATTTCTCATGAAAGCTTTTTCTCTTCTATTGGACTAACTGTAAGGTTTTTTAATCTCATTTCTATACACTATAGTAAAAAAAAAACAAAAACCAACCAATATTTTTTATTTTTAAATTGTTGAAAATATAGTATTTTATTATATGTGGGGGTTTTCCCTGATCAAATAATTTGAGACCTTCTATGTTTTGTTGTCTTCATTGTTGTTGCCTTCAAGCAACTTTATCCTTCAGGCTTTTAGCATTCTGTCAAAATGAAGTAAGTTCTGAAGTTATTCCTGAGACGATGGGGAATAGTATTTATTGCTTCTTGCCAGTTATGCTTTGCATATCCTTTCTGATAAAAGCCACTCTAAAATAGTTCTGAGAGTGCCCAGTCCTGTGCTGCTCTTTTGCAGGTCCCTGGGTGTGACGCTGTGGGAGCTGTTTGAGAATGGTGCTCGGCCTTACTCAGACTTCTCTGACAGGGAGGTCCTAACCCATGTCATCAAGGAGAAGCAGGTTAAGCCCTTCAAGCCACGTCTGGAGCAGCCATACTCTGATAGATGGTAAACTTTAAGTGTTTCTATTTATTCATAAAACTGCTGAAGAAGTTTCTGAAATTACTCAGTTCTCTTAAACACATTGAAATTGCTACATGGAAACTCAGCAAACAAACCCTAGGTAAAGGGAGTAAAGGGATGTGCTGGAGATGGAAGTTCTGCCAGTGATACTGGTACTCTGAGGCATGTTAGTGTGAAACCTATTGAAAATGTTTTTATTTGTGTAGGTATGAAGTTCTGCAGTTCTGTTGGCTGCCTCCAGAAAAGAGACCAACGGCAGAAGAAGTGCACAGACTCTTAACTTACCTCCGCATGCAGAGCCAAAGGGACTCAGAGATTGATTTTGAACAGCAGTGGAATGCTCTGAAACCAAACACCTCAAACAGAGAAGCAAGTAATTCTGCATTCCCAATCTTGGATCACTTCACAGGAGATAGACTTGGCCACGAGCTGGAGGAGGTTCTGACAGTAACTGAAACAAGCCATGGTCTGAGCTTTGAATACATCTGGGAGGCAGCTAAACATGATCACTTTGATGAATGTGGTCATGTGAATCCTGATGAAGCCATGAACTACACAAGTATTTTCTATCCAGTGGAGGTCTTTGAGAGGTCACTTTCAGAGCAAGGACCAGGAGCACAGGATGGAAGTGGTCAAGAGGCATCACTTGCTGTCCCTGGAGTGTTACCTGTGTTTGATGCACACAAACTTTCTGTTGGAAACGACTACTATATCCAGTTAGAGGAAAAAGGAAGTGGCTGCAGCATGAATTTTGATAATCAATCAGTTGTATTAACCACAGAAGTTGATCATCAAGAAGCTGTACAAGAAAAAAATTCTCATTTCACGGTTCTCAGGGATCTTGATGTTGAAGAATCTAGTACTGATGGGGACTTCTTCCACTACAATACAGATCCTAAAGAGGAATTTTTGACTGCTACCAATAGTCCAGAAAGTCCTTTCCAGAGTATATTTACTGACATTGATAGAGCAGAAGAATTGGCAAATAGAAGAATACTTGGGTTTGCTGAAACAAATGATTCTCCTAAAGACTTTAAACCAGCTGTTTTGAACTCAAACACAGATGCTAGAAAGACAGTTGGCTCTTCTGAGAAGGAGCATTCTAATCATGCTTCTGAAAATGAAACTGTCTCCTTATGTGAAAATATCTCTAACCAGTCAGAGCTGGTAACTTTAGAAGAACTTTCTGATAACTTCTTATTTCTTCAAGAGAAAAACTTATTAACAGGGTTATTGCCTAGAAAAAACAGCAGTGATTTTGGGCAGTACTCAGATGGTGTTCTAAAAAGTATATTAGAAACCTCTAAAAGAAACTCTGTAGAGCCTGAGCCTGTGCTGGCTGAAAATGCACAGGTCTTTTCTTTAATACATGAAAGTCTTAGAACAATGAAAGATGAAAATTTTAACCCAGTGACAATAAGTAAAGATCCCAGTTCCCAGTCTCAGACTCCTGTAGAAATGCAGGCATCCTCTAGTCCACCCACAGCACATAATTCATCTGATAGCTGTGCAAATCTTCCTATTTTGAAGGATGAGGAGAAATTTCTAAATGTAGAAGTGAATGAAGTCATGTCCTGTAACACCGATGTTCTCTGTCAAGAAGAGCTATCTTATAATGCCAAAAATAATAATGTTGGAAACAGTCCATGCAGTGTTGCTATTGAAACAGATGAGTGTGATGCACAGATGAAACAGGGAATGCTTTTCAAGTCTGATGAAACAACATTTAACAAAGAAAAATGTAGTGATCAGGAAGATAGGAAAAGAAATGTGCAAGATAGTTCTCCCATATTAAAAAAAAATGAATGTTTATTGGAGGAAATACAAGAAACATCAAATCATTTTGAGAACTGTAAGGATGCTCCAGAAGAGGTGACCTCAATTTCTGTTGCTGCTTCAGATTGTACCAGTCAGGACAGCCTTTTGGAAGACAGCCCATCTCCTATACAAACTGTAGAGCAAGCCTTAGAGACTCCTGATTCTTTGGATTCTTTAGATGTAAATGAGGTTTTAGAATCTTTACAGGCTCAAAGTCCTCAGAAACTTTTGCCACCAGATAAACCTGCTGACAGTGGCTATGAAACAGAAAACCTGGAATCTCCAGAATGGACTTCCCATGTCCCTGTTGAGGACACTTCCAATGTGGAAACTGCTCTGTGTGTGAATGAGAACAGTGTCAGTGCTTTACCTTCTAATCCAGTCATCATTGTGTCAGAAGCAGCAGCTTGTTTGGATGCAGTGAACAGCAATTTTGAAATAACCCCGGTGGTTTTTCTGAGTGGAAATCAAAACTCTTATAGAGACTCAGCCTATTTCTCTGATAATGATTCTGAGCCAGATAAAAAACCAGAGGAGTCTGTAAATCTGTCCAGAGAGACTGTGTGTCTTATTTCCTCCAACAGAGGAGAGAATCACACTGAAGAGGTTTGTGGTTTTGAAGAGAGACAGCAAACGTGTGATGTGAGGAATTACCAGGGTGATGATAATCAAAACTCAAAACTGGAACTAAACCACAATTTAGAGATTCAAGAGATGGATGAAAGGATGCAGGGGTGTCCTGATGAGTGGGCTGAGGCTGCTCTGACTTCCCTGGAAATAGTGATGGAAGGTAACCTGAGGGATGAAATAAAACTATCTGAGACTTCCCATAAAAGTGTCTCTTGTGTTGGCACTAACACTTCAGAGCTCCTTTCACACAGAGACTTAAAGCCTGTGCACAACATGGCTTTAGATCTGAGTAACAGTGAGAAGTCCTTCTATCACATGGAAGGACAAAAGCTGAAAGAGCCAGATATTGAAGGGAAATATCTCGGCAAACTCAGCGTGGCTGGAATGCTTGATTTAGAAGATGGTGATGATGCAGATGAGGAAGATGAAAACAGTGATTCTGAGGATGACATGAGGACTTTTCATATGCATAGTCTGAGTTCTGACAGTGAAGATGAAACTGTTCATCAAGTACCTGAGATAGTTACTGAAAAAGATGATGGAAAACATTTGAGAAGCTTGTTGAAACTTCCAAAACCTCTTAATGAAAGGCAGCCTGAGCTTTGGAAAGATGAGAAAAAGGCTGTAACGTTCTTTGATGATGTGACAGTGTATTTGTTTGATCAGGTACCCTTCTTTTTAATTACTAAGTAAAATTTTTGTTGGCTTGCCCTTTTTTTTTTGGTTTAAACAAGGAGCAGCTGAATAAATTGCTTAATATTTGGGAAAACCTTGTTACAAAAGCACCTTTCTTGTTTTGGCAGGGTTACAGCTTGTTCATGACGTGAGTTATTTTTTCTTTATATATTAAGGCTATGTAAGAATTTATGTATATAAAAGAATAATATTTATATATAAAGAAGAAAGAACTTTGTGACTTGGGTAGGTCTAGTTTTGTGCTGCTGGAATAGCTGCACTAATCTGAAGTGAAGGAGGATTTTGCTTTGGTTTCCAAATCATGAGTCTCCTTTGCTGTTGGACCCTTGACTGCATGTACTGAATGAAACAGGTTTTAGTGATGTTTTTCTGCTGTTTATAAGATGTATTTAATTTGAGTATGTGAGACAGCATTGCTGTGGACAAGATTTAATTATTTTATTTTGACAGAATATTGTTGCAGCTTTATAGAAACAGCTTATCTGTTTAATGAGTTTGAAGTCTTTAAGATGCTTTATAAAAGAAAGGAAGAAAGCAAAAAAGCCAATAATTAAACAAAAACAACCCCAAAACTCAAACTGAAGCCTAACTCTGAACCTCATGTTAGTTAGCACTTAGGTAAATTTATCTAAGATCATAATCAAAGATAAGAACAGTATTTAGATGGTAATGCTAATTTTTATTAATCCTGTGGGATTCATGTTCAGTGACACAGTGATCTGCTTATAAAATTCAAGGTTACTTTTGTTTCCCTGTCAGCTTTATCAATTTTTAACTTCTGTAACTGGATACAGAGGGGATTGTATTTTAGCATTATGGCAACTAAACTAGTCCAGTGAGTTTAAAGAACAGTCACATTGTCAAGCTTTGGAAATGTTGCTTATGATGACGCACCTAAATATTATAGTTAACTGTGTTTTGGAATAGAAAACATAGGTGATTTATTTGTGTTTAGGCACCCTGTAGAATAGTAATCCTTTTGTAAGAGGGGAAGGAAAAAATCAGCTGTGTTTAAACTGCTCTTAGTTGTTGAACTCTTTACTTTTTATTACAATAGCTGATAAAATGTTGGCTGCTTCCAATACCGGCTGTACAAAGTCTGGCCCTTTATCCTGAACATGATTAGGGGATTAAAAAAAAATAAAATGTTGGGATAAGGCTTTATTAAAGAGGAAAAAAACCCCTACCCATGTTAAGCTGATATGGGAACTGTTTTTAGTTGGAAGGTACTTGTTCCTACAAATATGAAACCATTTTATATAGTAAATAATATTTAAATAGTCGTTTCCTGTGTGCATTTTAGCATAGATTTGATGAAGCTTTCTTTAGAAGTACTTGTAGGTGCTAATCTGTAACTCAAAGTCTTGTTGTGGTGTTGTGACCGTTTACAGACCTTTTAATTCCACGTTTGACTTGATGGCAGGATGGGGGAGTGTTTGTGGGTGCTGGCATCTGAAGGCATGGAGACATTGTGTGTAAAAGAGTTCAAAAAGTGACTTTGTTTGCCTTAGGAAACACCAACGAAGGAGCTGGGAAGCCGTGGGATAGACGTGAACGGGGAAGGTGCTGGCAGCTCTCCTGTTCCATCTTCCAGCCCTGGTTACTTAAACAGATTTGCAAATTCAGAAAGCTCAACAGATGAAGAAGGTACATGAATATATTTATACACAGCAGGGGCCGAGACTGTTTTATGCAGAGCCTTTTATGAGAAGTCATTAAACTCTATGTGATCTGTAAATTCACTGGACCATGTTGGCTTCAATCTTGCGTCCTAAGCACACACTGCAGCTGGGCTCAGATTCCCTTGTTCCTGAGGAGCAAAGCTGGGATGTGATACTGGTTCTTTATATATTGATGTGTCCAGGGTTGCCTGAGAGGCAGCCAAACTGAGTGTGACAAATCTTTGGGACTCCCTGGGCTGGAACCCTGCCCAGGGACACGGGTTTTGTTTGGGGTTAATGCAATCTTCCAGTCTACTTGTACAGCTCTGGGTGACCTTTACATGACATTACTGTAATGCTACTTTTTTCTTCTTTCTTACTTTTTTTTTCCCTTCCTCTCCCCAAGGTGGAGGCTTTGAGTGGGATGATGACTTCTCTTCTCCAGAGCCATCCTTTATCTCCCAGGCAGCTAACAGTCTCATTGGTTCTAAAGCACCCCTGCAGCCATCAAAGTACTTCTCTCCACCTCCACCATCCCGGACTCTTGATCAGAACTGGTCACATTCATCCCCTTATTCCAGATTCTCCATCTCTCCTGCAAACATGGCAAGCTTTTCTCTTACACATCTTACAGATTCAGATATAGAGCAAGGAGGTAAGTGATTCAGTTACGATGATTACTTTAAAGATACAAATTGAAATCTTTATGTAAAGATAAAGGAACAGATACAATAAGTTTTGTTCTATTTAAATGCCAAATGTAGAAGTACATTTTTAACACTATGAAAGTTCATGTCTGGTCTTGTGTTTCAGTTAAGACATAGTTTTCCATGGAGATTGAGATTATTTGTGTCCAAGTTGGTACAAAATTGTGGTAGAACATTTACAGAACAAGCTCTCAGTTTTTGTGTTAAAAACCCAAGTGCTGTATTTGGATGAATGAACCCTCTGCAATCCTGCTGTTGCACCTGCCACACTATGGCAGTTATTAATTCTGGTTATTGCACTGTCTTAAGTCACAATTGTGTTTTCATTGCACAGGATGAGGATGCCAGGAACATAATGTTTCTGCTATTATTGTGTAAGCTTATTTTACAGTTTAGTTTTCTTTTCATATTGCTTTTTAGACTTTGCATTCTTGACATTCTCTCGACAACTGCAGCGTGTTTTTTAGAGCTGTGAATAGGATAGCTTTTGTTAGGAGAGCCAAACAATCCATTCAGAGCAATATTGAGTACTAGCAGTGTTTATTAACAAGCCTTCTTGTCAGTAACCAAAAACTTTTTTAACCTTTGATATGTTTTTGAGGGTTAAGAGAAGCAAAAATAACCACACTTGAATTGCTCTGGCATATTATTAATCTTGATAACAATTGCATTATTAAAAATAAATATTACTGATAGCAGAGCCTTGCTTATGGTCAATGTCTATAAATATGTAATCAGTGTTATATAGCGTTGTATTGTTCTTGTATTGTGCTTATTGATTAGATAATATTTGCTGCTTAGTAACTTACAGATAAGAGAGAGTATTTTGGAGATCCTGCATTGCCTTATGTGTCCTAAGAAGTGACATTGAACTGTGTGATTGAGGCAGATGTCTATGAATAAATGAACCAAATGTTTACAGTAGTTGAAAGTGTAGGGAGAAATTAACCAAAACTTGGAAGGGCAAAACAGCAGAATGCCAAGTTCTAGCAAGACTTTTACAAAGAAGTGAGGGCTGTGCAGAAGAATCTCACTGTATCTTATGACCTTTCCTTTACTAATAGGAAGCAGTGAAGATGGAGAAAAAGATTAAATCAATTTAAATGTGCTTGGACTCCATACATAAAACACATAGACTTTGTGTTTGAAACTTCCTTATCTAAACTTTGGATCCTCCTGGAGTAACACAGGTAATCAAGAAGTACTGAGAAATGGAAGTAAACACTGAAAGCAATGTTAAATCAGGACATTAATTTGAATGTGTATTTAACTTTGTAATGTATTTTTAAATCAGTGCAATTTTGCTTTTCATTGAAAGATGATTCTGCCGCTGTTTTCAAGTACTTGAAGTATTTTTCAGATAACTTAAACAAGTAAAGCAATTACACTACAGTCTGGTTTATGTATGAGATTGTATAATATTCTTTTTATATTTTTCCATGTAGTTCATTATCTATTTGAACATACACCTGTTGTAGAATTGTGTATACCTGTCCTGTGCAACAGGTGGCTGTGTTGATGGAACTGTTTGAATGATAGTTGATCAGTAGTGAGCCATATTTATTCAAAAAGATATCACTACATATTACTTTGCTTATTACAATTGCACTATGGATTATTCTTCCTTTATTTCCTGATGATGTACAGAATCAAAATCTTAAATCTTTCAAGGAAAACAAGACAAGTTGAATTGGCCCAGTTATCCAGTTTAATTTGTCCTTTTTGTAGCCTTTTGCTATGCACGGTACTCGTAAAACGTACATAACTTCTGAGTATTATGTTAGACTTGCTGAAATCTTATATTCAGTACCATTTCTAAAATGATAATGGTTATAGAATGGTTGTTAGTGTTCATGTTTTATAGGAAACTGGAAAAGAATATATGATATACTCTGGAATTTTTAGATGAAAGAGATAATGTCTCTTAATTCCTACATATGATCCTACTGACTGCTTCAACTGTAATAGCATCTGACTATATCAAAGTTAAGGGCCTTCCAGTTTTTATTGCAATTTCTGCCTTGGAGAAAGAAGAGGGAAAATTGCTTGTACAAAACTCTGGAATTTATGAATCTTACATAAAGACTAATTTCAATAGACTGGATTTGGGTACACTTGGCCCTTCAGTTGTACATTCTGTGAATTTTGAAGCTCATTCTTCTGCTGACTGCAGATCTGGGCTCCATTCAGAGGCCTGTGGTAAATCTACCTCTTGGTGATGTTATGACAATTTTGATTAATGGTTAATGCCCAGTTCTGCACCCGTTATAGGGCCAGATCCATTTTAAGATGTCTGCAGAGCTCCATGGTACATCTTGAAATGCATTCTGAACAAAGGCTGCAGTACAGTAGGTTTGTTCTGAAGCCTGTAGGGAAGGGAAGACAGTGGGGGGCTTAACCTTCCTGCTCTACCATGCATTTAGCTGATTTAATCCTCTAAACTTGGAAAAAGATATCCTTAATTATTACTCCAAAGCGAGTTCAGTTGAGAAACAAATCCCTGACTTCTTGGAATGCCTTATGCAGTTCAGATCTGTAGGAAACACTGATAGAAGCAGTTTACCTGGCTTTGTATTTGTTTACTTGTACTAAAATACAAATGCACTGAAATATGAAGTACTTTGTATTTTAGTGGCTATTTTGGCAGCGCTTGAGATAATGGTGGTCCAAGTGCTCTGTGTCCAGATCCAGTCACCAGAGAATTTTCATCATATGGAGATGGGAGGACTAGATATTTTCAGATGTTTATTTTTTTTTGTATACCTCTGCGTTAATTTTGATTTTTAAGTATGTTTTAAAAATGACAAGAATATGTTAACTGGTTTTTTTCCAACGTTATTTTGCCCTTAAACCAGAATGGCTTCCATACTGATTAAAAGGGAATGATTTAGTTAATAATGTTGTTTGAAGTTGCCAATGAATTGAGATATCTTTTTCTGATGAGGCACTCAGGTTCAGAGTTAGTCAGAATTATTCTTCAGTATGAAGGGAGGAACTGAATTTTCCTAGTGACCTTTCCCAAAACATTATTTAGAAGGCAAAGTCAAGTAGTTCTTAATACAGGCTTACAGTATATACTGTAGAGGGTTTAAGGAAGCTGTGTGCTACTGAAAATATTTTAAAATGTTGGTAATAGACCTTGTGCACAAACTATTGCTTAGAAACTCCATAATTCCAACATTACACTCCTTGATACAGCTAGATTTAGGGTACCTCATCTGTCTTTAAATTTTCACCATAGTAAGAATGAAACTCCATAATGGTCTGCAGGGAACATGTGGGCTTGTCTGCCTTACGTGGTGAAAAACTTGTCAGACCTGGAGTTCAGCCTTAATTTTGAATCATTTTATTTAAAAAATAATTCTGGGTTAAATAAAAGCTTATGCTCCAGAATGTTGTCATTTGGTTGTGCATTTTGTTCCTTGTAATTCTGGAAAATCAGATGTTTATCTTGCACATCAGGAATTTCCTTTGCTTGACGGAAATCTAAGATTTTTATTCTTTACCTGGGTTTAAAGAAAAGCTTACACAGGAAGTAAAAGTTTACTCCTTTGTCCAAATGGACTCATTGCTAATGAATTGCCAAAGGAGCATTTTTTCCAAAATGAGATGTGTATGATACTAAGCAAGGTAATGTCCTTTTTAGCTGTACAATGAAGAGAAATAAATATTTAAAGTTAACTCAGATCACTTAAACATAAATTTTAATTTCCGTAATCCAGTCGGCTGGATTGCAATAATATAAACTGTCTTTTGGGGTTAAAAAATAACACTTAAAGATCTGATCAACTACTAGCAATACTTAAATATCTGCCTGGCAGTTAAGTGGCACAATGAAGATGAATCAGTAATTCCAACATGTTACATTATAATGAGGGGATTTGTTCCAAATCATTCATTACACTCTATGTAATTTCTTGCACTAGCTACTTAAGCCTGGTCTCCATTTTAGAAGTACATGTATCTATTTTCAATGGTTTATTATGAGGACTGGTTACAGCTTAATTCCTTCTCTAGTAGATTACCTGGATTGTTTGAATAATGAAGGCATTGTCTCAATTTGGCTACTAAAGGTATTTAAAAGATCAGATTTTTCCCACCTAAAGAAGTTTGTTTGAACATTAGGATCTGTAGTGAGAAGCCAAGAGAGCAACAAGTGTGTCCAGTTTCAGTGGGAACACCTGTACTCTCCCAAATGCCCCAGCTGCAGATACACTGTGTATAACTGCATTTATGGAAATGAGCAGATTTAACTGTTTTTTCATATCCTTGTTGATGCACTAATGAAAGCCATTTAAGCCTCATTCTTTGTATCAGTATTTTTAGCAGATTTTTATGTAATACTCAATCTTTCATGAGGAGGCTGGTTGGTAGAAAGACTTTTTTTTATGATTAAGCACTATCCTAAAATGTCAGCATTGTCAGGTGTCAGTGACTTGGCTATTTGTGTTGGAGTTGGTGAAAGGTGGAATTCAAGTACATTAGCCTTATAAGAAATAGCCTTAAATAAGAATGGAGTTACTTCAAAAAAATTACTTCAGCTTTAAGTCATACATGTTAATGGCTTTGGTACAAAATGGGAAGAAATCTAGAGGAGAGTCAAACATCATATAAACTTATTGAAAATAAGTATTTGTAATACCAGCAGCCTGTTTTTCAGAAACTTGAATATGACTTACAGTTAGTTTTGTTTATGAAATTGTTTGAACTTGCACAGATGTAGGTGTAACTTAAATGATAAATGGTACTGATGTGTGTGTATATATAATGTTCAATTCTATTTGTAAATGAGAAACTATGTAACAAAATCATAGGTATGAGGTTTTCCTATTGTAATTTAATACAGGTATGAGGTTTATGGCAATATATCATAGTTAATGAAATTTCAGGTCAAAATGTCTTTAAATTGTGTACATTTTTAAATTGTAATTTCTACTGTATATTGATTATCATGCATAGTGTGATTCAAGAAACTGCTTGTAATTTAAAAATATTTAATATTAAAAATAAAATACAGTTATATATTTATAATCTCTTTGTCTGTTTGTTCATTTTTAAACAGATGCCAGGAGTGTAGTTCTACTGTAAGATATATTTATTAGTCTCCTGAGGTTGAGAAAGTTCCAAAAGTTCAAAGCCACAGTCCCAGCAGATGAGCCCACGGTAAATAGCATAGTCACCTTTAAATTCTTCCAGTATCATCATTCTTGTGAAAATTTCAGGTAAAGTTGTTCACAGTCAGTAGAGAAGCAATCATTAAAACAGAAACAGTGTCATTCTGAATACTGAATTTTGCTTTCAATCATAGAATTAGAGATCTATAGGAAGAATGTGAATTTTGAAATTTATAACTTCAGAAAACAGGTTAATGATGTTTTCTCAGTGTTCACTGAATTTCTTCCTAGAAGAGTTGCTTGGTTTTTCTAAGTGCATGTGCTGAATGGACCAAAAATCACCAGGTAAATAAATGAAGTGCTGGTGTTCCCTGGGAGCTGCCTTGGTGAGATGCTGCGGCTGTTCCAGGCTGGGCAGGAGGAGAGGAGGGTGCTGGTGTTCCCTGTTCTCCGGGAGGGGGGCATGGGCTGGGGCAGCCCTGCAGTGTTGATGGAGGCTCTTGTGGAAGCCCCCACCTCTCATGGCAGCTGCTGAGTGCTGGCACCTGTTGTGACCTGGGAATGAGAAACTGATATCAAGATGACTTAACTTCATTAGGTAAAATATAACTACTGGGCTGAAATTTGACCAAGGCAGTGGTCATTAATGAGAACAGATGCTAAAGATCCCATGGCACTAAATTGGTCACCTTATATAGAACTTATTATCAAAGAATTTGAGAACTTGCAATCTTCATGAGCAGCAAGTTCTCAAAGAGATGGCGGTGCTGTGTCTGTGGGCCTGTGTCACACGGGTGCTGTGACAAGGTGCAGAACAGAGCTGGGACAGACCGTGTCCTCGGGCAGCCGGGGACACTCCACCTGCTGAGGAGGCCCTGGCCCGGCCCCTCCTGCGGTGACAG